>NC_056740.1:427318882-427603882 GCF_019279795.1 Protopterus annectens | reverse complement strand
TTTCCCTGTGATTTTTAATCAGGCTCTAACAACATTGTCTACAAGACTGGCCATTTGCACTAATGTCCTTGCTGTTAGAAATCTTTGTATTCCTGTTTGGTTTAGGACAGTCAGCTATGAAAATAAGGGCCTCCTTGACTCCTACTGATAGTGTTGTTTACTTTTACATTGTGTTTAGAGCAAAGACTTATGGCCACGGACCTTCCAGCTTTAAAACTCTCTCTTAGGAATTGTCATCCTGTTCAGTGTTGTGAAACACCTTAGTAAAGCCTTATGTACCTAAATACCCCATACCTCTTAACCTTTTAGAGCAAGAAATCTGGACAAAGCCATAAATAAAAGTGGGACAAGGACCAAAAAATGACAATTTTTAAATATTGCTCTTACAAACTTATAAAGTTAATAGAATAACAGGTTTTGCATTAGTATGAAATTTCTGAAGGGTATGAAGTCTGAAACTCAAATGCCTGTCATTATTTTCTAACTTCAATTTTTAATGTTTTGCCATTAGTTTGCCAGAAAAATGAAATTTTATGAAAAAATGGACCAAAAATATGAGGCAAAAATCTGGGCATACTGTGAAAATCTGTACAGCTGAGAGTTATGCCTGGATCACAAATTAAGGCCAAACCATTTCCATGAGCTCCCTGTCCATGACCCAAAGCATTCAGTTACCAACTTTATTTTTTCTATAAGCTTTTATATGGTGATGAAATGGCTAGTGTTGCTGCCTCACAGCTCTGTGATTCAGGATTAAGTTTGTTCTCATGCCAATGTCTGAAATTTGCATCTTCTTTCCAGATTTGCACAGTTTCTTCCAACCTCACATGCTGATTCACCGGATGGTCTAAATTGCCAAGGTGTCCCTTGTCCATTTGGCCTGGAATATGTAAATAAAAAATGCCTATAAGGATCATTTCAGTTATCTGTTAACAAATTGTAAATTTGTAGTACTAGCCCCTGGGACATTTTCAGGGTCCCTATTAAATTGCCGAAAGTTTCAAAGTTCGAATGTCATATGGTCGACACCATATGATCGAACTTTGAAAAGTTCAAAGGTGAAAGGCAATGGCTCCGTATGCACAGAATGGAAAAATTTCCCTTTTCTGTAATAAAGTGCGGTCTCGGAGAGTTGGTATATTTAAGTAGAGGGGTGGGGGTGCAGGGGGGCTTGCCCCCTGCTCAGAGCATTAAGGTAAGTTTTTTTTTTTTACTTTTTTATTATATATTCGAGGCTTTAAGTTTCGCTCATATGTTGTCGAACATATGAGGTTCAAATTTTGAAGCTTAGAATATATAATATAGACCCCATTTTCATGGTATTCAGCTTGTGTTAAATTATGCATTATCCTTTGTGCAAACACTGGATACAATTTATTTCTAATTTTTGACACTTCATCTCTGATAATTTAGACTATGAGTTATTGACAGATTTCATCCTATAATGCTGGGTTTGATGCTCTCACTTTTCTTTAGCAAAGAGCGTATTAAATAACGACATAAACTGCATATTTTTAAACAAGGATATTAAACAGTTTTGAGGTGGAAATTTACATTATCCCATTTAAGAACTTTAGTGATACTTTTTAACAGTTGTCTGGCAAGAAATAATTCTTGAATTTCCATAGCAGCTTGTGTTATGTTATCTTATGTCATTTATTTATTTATTTATTTATATTGATTTATATTAATTTTGTTTATTAGATAGGTCTTTCCTGACAGTAGTCTTTGTTTAGAGGACTGCAGGTAATCCCCAGGAGTGAAGCAGAATATTAAGAGCATTTCTGAAAGAGAGAAGAGACAGAAATGTTATGAAAACAAAAAGAGTGGTGCATATAAATTGATTATTGTGTAATTTTTGTACAGTCACTAATGAAGGGCCACGTGTATTATATAAATGCTTGATCAGTGCATGATTTATTAACTTGTTTCCAAACAAAGTTATGGCACTGATATGTTATTTGATGAAGTAGTCTCAAACTGTTGCAGTGGCATCTGTTCTCCTGTTATCTATTGTTTCTCTCCTGCTCTCTCCACTCTATCCTCAGACCTGTATCTTTTAACACCCTCCTGTTATCTATTGTTTCTCTGCTGCTCTCTCCACTCTGTCCTCAGGCCTGTATCTTTTAACACCCTCCTGTTATCTATTGTTTCTCTGCTGCTCTCTCCACTCTGTCCTCAGGCCTGTATCTTTTAACACCCTCCTGTTTTCTATTGTTTCTCTGCTGCTCTCTCCACTCTATCCTCAGACCTGTATCTTTTAACACCCTCCTGTTATCTATTGTTTCTCTGCTGCTCTCTCCACTCTGTCCTCAGGCCTGTATCTTTTAACACCCTCCTGTTATCTATTGTTTCTCTGCTGCTCTCTCCACTCTGTCCTCAGACCTGTATCTTTTAACACCCTCCTGTTTTCTATTGTTTCTCTGCTGCTCTCTCCACTCTGTCCTCAGGCCTGTATCTTTTAACACCCTCCTGTTTTCTATTGTTTCTCTGCTGCTCTCTCCACTCTATCCTCAGACCTGTATCTTTTAACACCCTCCTGTTATCTATTGTTTCTCTGCTGCTCTCTCCACTCTGTCCTCAGGCCTGTATCTTTTAACACCCTCCTGTTATCTATTGTTTCTCTGCTGCTCTCTCCACTCTGTCCTCAGGCCTGTATCTTTTAACACCCTCCTGTTTTCTATTGTTTCTCTCCTGCTCTCTCCACTCTATCCTCAGACCTGTATCTTTTAACACCCTCCTGTTATCTATTGTTTCTCTCCTGCTCTCTCCACTCTATCCTCAGACCTGTATCTTTTAACACCCTCCTGTTATCTATTGTTTCTCTGCTGCTCTCTCCACTCTGTCCTCAGGCCTGTATCTTTTAACACCCTCCTGTTATCTATTGTTTCTCTGCTGCTCTCTCCACTCTGTCCTCAGGCCTGTATCTTTTAACACCCTCCTGTTTTCTATTGTTTCTCTGCTGCTCTCTCCACTCTATCCTCAGACCTGTATCTTTTAACACCCTCCTGTTATCTATTGTTTCTCTGCTGCTCTCTCCACTCTGTCCTCAGGCCTGTATCTTTTAACACCCTCCTGTTATCTATTGTTTCTCTGCTGCTCTCTCCACTCTGTCCTCAGGCCTGTATCTTTTAACACCCTCATGTCTCCTCATTACTTCCTTTAACCTATCTTTGTCTCATTCTGCTAGCTTTGCTCTCTCTTTTTCTCTCTCTTCAGAGCACACTCAAGCAAGTCTGGAGTCCACGGCTACCTCCCCACCCATACAGTTGAAGAAGAAATCAGTACTGCAAAACTAAACCAAGGATATACCCTTTGAGCCTGAAGAACAGGGTCAGTCCACCCAGGCATTCTACATGTATGTGTTATGATAGTGAAGCTTTAACATTAGCTGTGTAACTTAATAGTTCTCAGTGTGCTAATAACACTGACTGACTGAACTTTGTGCCCTCCCCAGCTTGTGTAGTAATTCTAACTGTTCACTAGACAGTATACACTTAATTCAGCTCCTTTCTATTCTCTGTGATTAAAACTTAATCCTCAAGCAGCCCTTTCAGTGCTGTTTGCCTTAGTTTTGTATCACTTGAACCCCCCTTGTTTATTTGCATCTCTATACATTCCCCTTCATTGTTAATATATCTTCCTACTCTAATCTGTGCATAAACTGGCTAATAATAACCAAGTCAATGTGCAGACCCACTCCCAACATTAATAACCAAGTCAATGTGAAGACCCACTCCCAACATTAATAACCAAGTCAATGTGCAGACCCACTCCCAACATTAATAACCAAGTCAATGTGCAGACCCACTCCCAACATTAATAACCAAGTCAATGTGTAGACCCACTCCCAACATTAATAACCAAGTCAATGTGCAGACCCACTCCCAACATTAATAACCAAGTCAATGTGCAGACCCACTCCCAACATTAATAACCAAGTCAATGTGCAGACCCACTCCCAACATTAATAACCAAGTCAATGTGCAGACCCACTCCCAACATTAATAACCAAGTCAATGTGCAGACCCACTCCCAACATTAATAACCAAGTCAATGTGCAGACCCACTCCCAACATTAATAACCAAGTCAATGTGCAGACCCACTCCCAACATTAATAACCAAGTCAATGTGCAGACCCACTCCCAACATTAATAACCAAGTCAATGTGCAGACCCACTCCCAACATTAATAACCAAGTCAATGTGCAGACCCACTCCCAACATTAATAACCAAGTCAATGTGCAGACCCACTCCCAACATTAATAACCAAGTCAATGTGCAGACCCACTCCCAACATTAATAACCAAGTCAATGTGCAGACCCACTCCCAACATTAATAACCAAGTCAATGTGCAGACCCACTCCCAACATTAATAACCAAGTCAATGTGCAGACCCACTCCCAACATTAATAACCAAGTCAATGTGCAGACCCACTCCCAACATTAATAACCAAGTCAATGTGCAGACCCACTCCCAACATTAATAACCAAGTCAATGTGCAGACCCACTCCCAACATTAATAACCAAGTCAATGTGCAGACCCACTCCCAACATTAATAACCAAGTCAATGTGCAGACCCACTCCCAACATTAATAACCAAGTCAATGTGCAGACCCACTCCCAACATTAATAACCAAGTCAATGTGCAGACCCACTCCCAACATTAATAACCAAGTCAATGTGCAGACCCACTCCCAACATTAATAACCAAGTCAATGTGCAGACCCACTCCCAACATTAATAACCAAGTCAATGTGCAGACCCACTCCCAACATTAATAACCAAGTCAATGTGCAGACCCACTCCCAACATTAATAACCAAGTCAATGTGCAGACCCACTCCCAACATTAATAACCAAGTCAATGTGCAGACCCACTCCCAACATTAATAACCAAGTCAATGTGCAGACCCACTCCCAACATTAATAACCAAGTCAATGTGCAGACCCACTCCCAACATTAATAACCAAGTCAATGTGCAGACCCACTCCCAACATTAATAACCAAGTCAATGTGCAGACCCACTCCCAACATTAATAACCAAGTCAATGTGCAGACCCACTCCCAACATTAATAACCAAGTCAATGTGCAGACCCACTCCCAACATTAATAACCAAGTCAATGTGCAGACCCACTCCCAACATTAATAACCAAGTCAATGTGCAGACCCACTCCCAACATTAATAACCAAGTCAATGTGCAGACCCACTCCCAACATTAATAACCAAGTCAATGTGCAGACCCACTCCCAACATTAATAACCAAGTCAATGTGCAGACCCACTCCCAACATTAATAACCAAGTCAATGTGCAGACCCACTCCCAACATTAATAACCAAGTCAATGTGCAGACCCACTCCCAACATTAATAACCAAGTCAATGTGCAGACCCACTCCCAACATTAATAACCAAGTCAATGTGCAGACCCACTCCCAACATTAATAACCAAGTCAATGTGCAGACCCACTCCCAACATTAATAACCAAGTCAATGTGCAGACCCACTCCCAACATTAATAACCAAGTCAATGTGCAGACCCACTCCCAACATTAATAACCAAGTCAATGTGCAGACCCACTCCCAACATTAATAACCAAGTCAATGTGCAGACCCACTCCCAACATTAATAACCAAGTCAATGTGCAGACCCACTCCCAACATTAATAACCAAGTCAATGTGCAGACCCACTCCCAACATTAATAACCAAGTCAATGTGCAGACCCACTCCCAACATTAATAACCAAGTCAATGTGCAGACCCACTCCCAACATTAATAACCAAGTCAATGTGCAGACCCACTCCCAACATTAATAACCAAGTCAATGTGCAGACCCACTCCCAACATTAATAACCAAGTCAATGTGCAGACCCACTCCCAACATTAATAACCAAGTCAATGTGCAGACCCACTCCCAACATTAATAACCAAGTCAATGTGCAGACCCACTCCCAACATTAATAACCAAGTCAATGTGCAGACCCACTCCCAACATTAATAACCAAGTCAATGTGCAGACCCACTCCCAACATTAATAACCAAGTCAATGTGCAGACCCACTCCCAACATTAATAACCAAGTCAATGTGCAGACCCACTCCCAACATTAATAACCAAGTCAATGTGCAGACCCACTCCCAACATTAATAACCAAGTCAATGTGCAGACCCACTCCCAACATTAATAACCAAGTCAATGTGCAGACCCACTCCCAACATTAATAACCAAGTCAATGTGCAGACCCACTCCCAACATTAATAACCAAGTCAATGTGCAGACCCACTCCCAACATTAATAACCAAGTCAATGTGCAGACCCACTCCCAACATTAATAACCAAGTCAATGTGCAGACCCACTCCCAACATTAATAACCAAGTCAATGTGCAGACCCACTCCCAACATTAATAACCAAGTCAATGTGCAGACCCACTCCCAACATTAATAACCAAGTCAATGTGCAGACCCACTCCCAACATTAATAACCAAGTCAATGTGCAGACCCACTCCCAACATTAATAACCAAGTCAATGTGCAGACCCACTCCCAACATTAATAACCAAGTCAATGTGCAGACCCACTCCCAACATTAATAACCAAGTCAATGTGCAGACCCACTCCCAACATTAATAACCAAGTCAATGTGCAGACCCACTCCCAACATTAATAACCAAGTCAATGTGCAGACCCACTCCCAACATTAATAACCAAGTCAATGTGCAGACCCACTCCCAACATTAATAACCAAGTCAATGTGCAGACCCACTCCCAACATTAATAACCAAGTCAATGTGCAGACCCACTCCCAACATTAATAACCAAGTCAATGTGCAGACCCACTCCCAACATTAATAACCAAGTCAATGTGCAGACCCACTCCCAACATTAATAACCAAGTCAATGTGCAGACCCACTCCCAACATTAATAACCAAGTCAATGTGCAGACCCACTCCCAACATTAATAACCAAGTCAATGTGCAGACCCACTCCCAACATTAATAACCAAGTCAATGTGCAGACCCACTCCCAACATTAATAACCAAGTCAATGTGCAGACCCACTCCCAACATTAATAACCAAGTCAATGTGCAGACCCACTCCCAACATTAATAACCAAGTCAATGTGCAGACCCACTCCCAACATTAATAACCAAGTCAATGTGCAGACCCACTCCCAACATTAATAACCAAGTCAATGTGCAGACCCACTCCCAACATTAATAACCAAGTCAATGTGCAGACCCACTCCCAACATTAATAACCAAGTCAATGTGCAGACCCACTCCCAACATTAATAACCAAGTCAATGTGCAGACCCACTCCCAACATTAATAACCAAGTCAATGTGCAGACCCACTCCCAACATTAATAACCAAGTCAATGTGCAGACCCACTCCCAACATTAATAACCAAGTCAATGTGCAGACCCACTCCCAACATTAATAACCAAGTCAATGTGCAGACCCACTCCCAACATTAATAACCAAGTCAATGTGCAGACCCACTCCCAACATTAATAACCAAGTCAATGTGCAGACCCACTCCCAACATTAATAACCAAGTCAATGTGCAGACCCACTCCCAACATTAATAACCAAGTCAATGTGCAGACCCACTCCCAACATTAATAACCAAGTCAATGTGCAGACCCACTCCCAACATTAATAACCAAGTCAATGTGCAGACCCACTCCCAACATTAATAACCAAGTCAATGTGCAGACCCACTCCCAACATTAATAACCAAGTCAATGTGCAGACCCACTCCCAACATTAATAACCAAGTCAATGTGCAGACCCACTCCCAACATTAATAAACGTCTCTTCTTTCCTTCACTTTACAAGTAGAGTTTGTATTACTACTCAGCCCTCTGAGGCCTTCACTCATAGTTTTCCACCGCTTGCCTCTCTGGTTTGCTGGTTTCTTTGCATTGCACCTGGTTCACACCCTTTTTGCTACCCCCAACCCCAATCCTGTCTATATTAGATTCCTGCTGTTTATGAACATCTTTAAATTACTAGGCTCCCATCAGGACACACGTGCTCATCATCAATTCAATTCTGCTCACTGGTAAGCCATTAGACCTCAGGAATTTCTTAGTGTTGATTTTAGCTAATTATTTTGATCTATACAACTGATATTCACTTTCTGATTCTTGACTACTGCTCTGCTTATTTGTTTATTTCACTGGTTTGATTCTGCCATTCAGCAACAGTGTTTTACTGACATTACCACTGCAGCTATGTTGTCTCTATGCTACTATGCTGTAGTAAAACTGCTGTTATAAATGTAAGTTAAATCTAATTGACTTGATGTTGGTGTTAGAAACAGTGTTTATTGATTTAGCACTGCAGTTGTGTTTCTGCTACTGATTCAAGTGACTAAGTGTTCATTTTACTTTTTCTTGTATGCACAGGATAATTGGCTGCTAATGTATTGTGCATGATTTATTAACTTGTTTCGGAACAAAGTTTTGGCACTGTGATGTGTTAGCTGTTGAAGTACTCTCAAACTGTTGCAGTAGCATCTGTTCTCCTGCTATCTATTGTTTCTCTGCTGCTCTCTCCACTCTGTCCTCAGACCTGTATCTTTTAACACACTCCGATCTCCTCATTACATCCTTTAACCTATCTTTGTCTCATTCTACTAGCTTCACCCTCTCTTTTTCTCTCTCTTCACAGCACACTCGGGCAACTCTGCAGTCCACGGCTACCACCCCCACCCATACAGTTTAGGAAGGAATCAGTACTGCAAAACTAAACCAAGGCTATACCCTTTGAGCCTGAAGAGTAGGGTCAGTCCACCCAGGCATTCTACGTGTATGTGTTATGATAGTGAAGCTTTAACATTAGGTGTATTACTTAGTTCTCAGTGTGCTAATAACACTGACTGACTCAGCCTTGTGCCCCCCCCCCCCAGCTTGTGTAGTAATCCTAACTGTCAACTAGACAGTATACACTTAATTCAGGTCCTTCGTATTCTCTAGTGATTAAACATTAACCCTCAAACAGCCCTTTCAGTGCTGTTTGCCTTCATTTTGTATCAATTGCGCCCTACATGTTTATTTGCATCTCTATACATTCCCCTTCATTGCTAATGTATCTACTTACTCTAATCTGTGCATAAACTGGCTACTAATAAGCAAGTCAATGTGAAGACACACTCCCAACCTTAATAAACATCGCTGCCTCTTCTCTCCTGCACTTTACAGGTAGAGTTTTATTATTACTCACTCCCCTGAGGCCTTCACTGATAATTTTCCACTGCTTGCCTCTCTGGTTTGGCTGGTTTCTTTGCATTACACCTGGTTCGGACCCTTTTTACTAACCCCCCTCCCCCAATACTAAGTCTATATTAGGTTCCTGCTGTTTATGGAGCCATCTTTAAATTACTAGTCTCCCATCAGGACAAAAAGGGTTTAAGCCCCATCCCCAATACTAAGTCTATATTAGATTCCTGCTGTTTCTGGAGCCATCTTTAAATTACTAGTCTCCCACCGGTACACAACTGCTCTTCAGCAATTGTATTCTGCTTGCTGGTAAGCCATTAGACCTCAGGAATTTCTTAAAGCGTTGTTTTCAGCTAACTATTTGAATCTATACAACTGGTATTCATTTTTCTGATTCCTGACTACTGCTGTGCCTATTTGTTTATTTCACAGGTTTGATTCTGCCATTCAGCAACAGTGTTTTACTGACATTACCACTACAGCTATGTTGTCTCTATGCAACTATGCTGTACTACAACTGTTGTTATAACTGTAATTTAAATATAATTGACTTGGTGTTGGCATTAGAAACCGTATTTGCTAGTATTTCTACTGCTCGCTGTAACTACCTGGATTTTTGTCCTTGCTACTTGCTACTCAAATGTCCCTTTAGTATATAACCTTAGCAATTCTTGATATTAAACTTACCTCTGGGCTTCTCCAGCCACTATTTGTGATTTGCTTCATACTTTTCCATTGATTGTTTTTCTTTGTGACTAGCTGTCCTTCTCAGCTCTGCCCACTCCATTCGCCCTTCGGGCTCACTCTACTCCCCGAACCCTGCCCCCATTTCCCACCTGCCCCCGCTAGCTCAACATTTATAGCCCCAAAGCCACTCCCACTTTTCATTGAACGTGTCACACGAAGCTCGTTTCTCCCACCCTGTTTGCAATCTCCCCTCCCCTTGACCAGTTATACCATCTCTTCTCCTCTGTATAATCCAAATCACCTATACCTCAGTACCTTCAATACACTACACCTTAACTATCAATGCACTAATACACCCTCTCTTATTATAAACTCCCTCCTTATTATAACATCACACTAACCATGCATACCATACCTGCAAGGGTCTAGGACTGTTGCACAAATGCAGTTTTTACCGAATCGCAAATGGGCGGGCATACTTACATGAAAATGCTTTTCACCGAAGCAGCATTTTCGCATAAGTATGCCTGTTGTGCTGGTCGTACTGCAGTGTGGATAAGGGAAAATTCCCTTTTCCCTACTGTAGTGCGATCTTGAAGTGAGAATATTAAAGTAGGGGGTGGGGTGCAGGGGGGCTTGCCCCCCTACGTAAAAGTAGACTTCATGTTTTTTTTTTTGACACACTTTAGCAAAAGCGCTTTTTCAGTGAAAGCGCTTTCGTTAAAGTGTGTTTGGTGATAGTGGATTTGGACTGTTGAACTTTCCTTCAACAGTCCTAGATCCACCTGCAATGCCACTACTTATAATTCTTCTTCCATTCTCCGTCTACCTTCTACTCCACCTCACCTATATCCCTGCCTTCACTTATTCTCCACCCTTCCATATAACCTCTGCCCACCCCAAAAAGGACACCACTATTCTGCCTACATTTCTCCCTATCTATACTTTTCCAACAACTATCTCCTCTTTAACAGAAAGATTCTTGTGACCCCAAAAAGGACTTCCACCCCTCATACTCACTATACTTCCTACTTGGCCTAATCTCTATCCTCCTTTCTGCCAATCCTAATGCCAACTGCTTTATCCTCTCCCTACACGTCTCTCCTCTTCACAACTATTAATGCTCAAAGCCTCTGCAGCAAACTTCCCAACTTCCATGCTTGGCTCTCCAGTAACCACCCTGATATTCTATCCATTTCTGAAACCTGGCTCAAGCCTCACCTAATAGATTCTGATATCACCCCCCTGACTGCAGAATCGTTAGACATGACAGAGCTCACAAGAAAGGAGGTGGAGTAAGCCTTCTCTTTTCCTCCTCTCTAACAGTGACACCCTACACCAACCCTATACCTCAATTTACTACAGATGAAATAACCCTGGCTCTCTTAGAGATTAACAATCATAAAAATATAGTGATAGCTGCCTTGTATATTCCACCTGGTAACAATATCCCCATTCTTGAAGGTATTCTTTCTTGGTTCTCCTCCATTATTAGTAATGAAACAATTATCCTAGGAGACATCAACATTAACTGGTCTTCTATGCACTCATCCGCCACCTCCCGCAGTATAAACCTATATGGTTTCTCACAATTAATTAACTCCTACCAGGCCCACTAAAGATAACTCTTCAGGCACTATCTTAGACTGGATATTAGTTTCACATCCTTACAACATCTCTAACAGTGGCACCTTGCCCGATCCACTTAGTGATCACCTACCTGCCTTTGCACTTCACTCCCCCCCCCTACACCTGCAACATAACTATATCTCAACCCATACCCTCACAAATTTTAACCCTCAATCCTTCTCTGACTATTTAAAACAAATGAACTTGAACCCTCTGAAAACTCTTCTTCTAGACGATGCTGCTACTTGCTTCAATTCTCCCTTCATTAACATACTAAACAGCTTTGCTCCTCCTAGAACTAAAAGAGTCATATACAAAATTGCTCCTTGGCTTTCCAAAGGTACCAGAACCCTTATGCATACCCATGATATATCATGGAAACTTCACCAAAAACATAAGATGCCAGACTCCCTTACTGAATATAAACGACTTCGAAATCTAGGTAAAAACAGATTGCCTCTGACTGTAAATCCTATTACTCTAAGTTACAAAATAATCGCAAATGCAACCCCAAGAAATTTTGGAGTAGTATCACAGCCCTCCTTAGTCCCAGCAGAAAAAACAACCCTTGTCCCGACCCTAACGCTCCAGACCATACCATAGCCTCCAATTTTAACTCCTTCTTCATTGACCCAATATACAAGCTAACTACATCTTTCCCTAAAAGCTCATCTGCTCCTTCTACATCTCCCCCCAACCCTTCTCCCTCTGCCACCAATACTAGCCACTCCCCTCCCTTCTCTCTCAAACCTATCCCTGTCAACACTATAAAAAAACTTCTCAATAAATTAAAACCATGTTCTTATGCCCCTGACAACTTACCACTCAACTTTCTCAAGTTAGCTGCTGAGGACATATCTCCCCCATCTGTATTCTAATCAACCGCTCCATCCAAGAATCCTATGTACCCCTCTTCACAAATGACTTCCATCTTTGCATCCCAAATGTTAAACTCATCCAATACGTCGACAACTCTATGATAATTTGCTCTACTGAATCTCTCCCCACATTCTTGCAAGTAACTCAGGCCACCTTCAACAGCACTGAGGTTTCGATTCTAAATAATCACCTAGCTCTCAATGCATCCAAAACCAAAATCATGATATTCACCCCATATAAAAAGAGCAAAATAGACAAAAGCTCCTTTGATATAATAAGCCAAAAATATGACTCTGTTTGAAGTAGTCCCCCATACCAAGCTTCTAGGAGTTCTTATTGACAAACAACTAAAGTATGACATCTGCCTTCAAACTAACATTAAGAAAACTCATCAGAAACTCGGTATGCTTTACTGTCACAATCGCTATCTTACCTCTTCAACTAAACTTGGCGTGTCTGCTACCTGCTTCCTCCCCTCTCTCATGTATGGGGTACCCATCCTTACCAATCTTCAAGCCACCCTTAAAACTAAACTGGCATCTTGCTGCAATCAAAGTTTGCTACAAGCGCCACATCTTCCTGTCAGCACTGTGACCCCTTAAACTGGTTAGAGCTCCCCAACTATCTCTCCTTCATTCAACTCTCCACTGCCCATAAACTCATCTTCAAGCCTTTTCAATGCCCATCTCTCTCTTCAAACCTTACCATGCACAGTCTTGACCGATCCCTCGAGTCTAATGAAAAGAACCTACTGGAAGTGTATAAACCAATACGCACTCCTGGTGAATTTCTTTTATCTTTCTCCCTAGCACAAAAATGGAGCTCACTTCCTCCCCATATTCGAACTACCCAGAATGTCTCTGCTTTGAAGACCTTACTACACTCTTATCTCTCTTCTAAATGGGAATGCTCCTGCTCTCACCCCTCATAATCTCTAGGCTATACTTCCGCTGCTGTCAAGTACACCTTCTCAGAAGTTTACCTTCCACTCAGATAGCCTAGTCTTCCTCCTTCTCCTGACCCCTATAACTTCCTCCTCTCCCTCTTTTTTTCTTTTTTCACCTTCAATATTGCAGGTTATCTACCTCCCAGAAATCTTAATGTTTAATGCATCATAAACCTATAACTTTGGCATACTATACATTTTTGTTATTTTTCATGTGTTTGTAATAACTTCTGCTGACTTGTTTTTGTATTACTCTGTATTCATTTTGATGTGATTGTTACTTGTATTGTTTCTGTATGTATGTACATGGAGCCTTTCTCCACAGGCCTCCATTGAAAAAACCTCATACTTGTCCAATGGACTTTCCCGGTTAACAAACTGCAAATAAGATATCCATTTGGTGCATGTGTTTATCGCTGTTTGTATATCCTGTGAAGATTATTTCATCTAGCACTGAATGTTTTATAAGTGTGCATAAAAAGAGCAATCGTTTGAGAGTTAATCTCAAATGATCACAAAAAGCATACCTAAAACCTTTTTTAAAGGGGTGAAAGCCCCCTGACCCCCACACCCCTTTCTAATTATATTAACCAACTCTGAGATATAGAAGTATAGTCTGATGAAGTCTCATTTCACTTTTGAGTGTTTCTAAGAGATGAAAGTTATCTAAAGATTTTAAATATTGCTACTTTTTTGGGGTCAGATTATTGAATTAGTGGACATTTTGTGTATGCATACAGAATGCAGGCTTTTGCTTTGGAATTATGAGGAAAGAAGGTGTGTGTGTGAGATGGTTGTAATTCCTGCCAGCCAGCCAGCTGAAAACAACACCAGGTTGTCAAACACAGGCATGTGTCTCTCATCCAGTAGGCACAGTGGTGCATTAGTAGCATTGTCACCTCACAGCAAGAGGTTCTCTGGTTCAATTCTTGGCTGGGGTGCCTTCTGTGTGGAGTTTGCATGTCCTCCCTACATTCATGTGGGTTTCCTCTGGGTACTCCGGTTTGATTCTCGGCTGGGTGCCCTCTGTGTGGAGTTTGCATGTCCTCCCTACATTCATGAGGGTTTCCTCTGGGTACTCCGGTTTGATTTTCGGCTGGGGTGCCTTCTGTGTGGAGTTTGCATGTCCTCCCTGCATTCGCGTGGGTTTCCTCTGGGTACTCCGGTTTGATTCTTGGCTGGGGTGCCCTCTGTGTGGAGTTTGCATGTCCTCCCTACATTCATGTGGGTTTCCTCTGGGTGCACTGGTTTGATTCTTGGCTGGGGTGCCCTCTGTGTGGAGTTTGCATGTCCTCCCTGCATTCATGTGGGTTTCCTCCAGGTACTCCGGTTTGATTCTCGGCTGGGTGCCCTCTGTGTGGAGTTTGCATGTCCTCCCTGCATTCGCGTGGGTTTCCTCTGGGTACTCCAGTTTGATTCTTCGCTGGGGTGCCTTCTGTGTGGAGTTTGCATGTCCTCCCTACATTCATGTGGGTTTCCTCTGGGTACTCCGGTTTGATTCTCGGCTGGGTGCCTTCTGTGTGGAGTTTGCATGTCCTCCCTACATTCATGTGGGTTTCCTCCAGGTACTCCGGTTTGATTCTTGGCTGGGGTGCCTTCTGTGTGGAGTTTGCATGTCCTCCCTGCATTCACGTGGGTTTCCTCTGGGTGCTCCGGTTTGATTCTTGGCTGGGGTGCCCTCTGTGTGGAGTTTGCATGTCCTCCCTACATTCATGTAGGTTTCCTCTGGGTGCTCCGGTTTGATTCTCGGCTGGGTGCCTTCTGTGTGGAGTTTGCATGTCCTCCCTGCATTCATGTAGGTTTCCTCTGGGTACTCCGGTTTGATTCTTGGGCTGGGTGCCTTCTGTGTGGAGTTTGCATGTCCTCCCTGCATTCATGTAGGTTTCCTCTGGGTACTCCGGTTTGATTCTGGGCTGGGGTGCCTTCTGTGTGGAGTTTGCATGTCCTCCCTACATTCATGTGGGTTTCCTCTGGGTACTCTGGTTTGATTCTGGGCTGGGTGCCTTCTGTGTGGAGTTTGCATGTCCTCCCTGCATTCATGTAGGTTTCCTCTGGGTACTCCAGTTTGATTCTTGGCTGGGGTGCCTTCTGTGTGGAGTTTGCATGTCCTCCCTGCATTCGCGTGGGTTTCCTCTGGGTACTCCGGTTTGATTCTTGGCTGGGGTGCCCTCTGTGTGGAGTTTGCATGTCCTCCCTACATTCATGTGGGTTTCCTCTGGGTACTCCGGTTTGATTCTTGGCTGGGGTGCCTTCTGTGTGGAGTTTGCATGTCCTCCCTGCATTCATGTAGGTTTCCTCTGGGTACTCCGGTTTGATTCTGGGCTGGGGTGCCTTCTGTGTGGAGTTTGCATGTCCTCCCTACATTCATGTGGGTTTCCTCTGGGCGCATGGTTTCCTCCCACATTCCAAAGACATATACCTGGAGCCTTTCTCCCCACGTCTTTACTGAAAATGGGCTCTCTCGCAATCAGGCTTTCTTGGTAAATATATATATATATATATTTTAACAGTCAAAAGTTTGAAAACACAAAACATTGATCACAAAAGTTCGAACATCAAATAGTCAAAAAAGAAAGAAAAAAAACATTTTATGCAAGGGGATATGCCCCCTGCTAATTATGTATGCTAATTCTGAGGTCACATAATAGTGGGAAAAGGGCAAATCCCTACCCCCATGTACCAAGATATCCCATATACAAGTGCTAGCATTCCACATTTTTCAGCATTTGTTCGACATTTCAAATGTTCAACAACTGAATGTTCAAACAAATGAGTCCTATATAAAAACACACACACATATTTATTTATTTATTGACTGGGAAAGTCCACTGGGTCAGAACCCTATTTTCAGTACAGGCCCAGGGAGAAAAGCTCCACAAAAGATTTTATACAGAGTACTCTACAGGTAAAATAGACACTGAGCATAGACTTTGTAAAAATTGCATTGACTATTAATATAGGGTCTATATTAAAGTATCGAACGGAACAAATGTCGAACGGCCGAAATATCGAAAGTGCCGTTCGAGTTCTGGTTAGTGAAGATCGGGAATTTTGCCCTTTCCTCACTGTAGTGCGATCTCGGAGTTGATATATATAATTAGCGGGGGGGGGGTATGGGGGGGGTTCAGACCCCCCCCCCCCCAAAACCAAGTAATTTGAATGGCACATTCCATATTTCGGCCGTTCGACATTCATTCCATTTGATACTTTAATATAGACCCTTAATATATAACATAGCATGGGATGGTGGCTTGTAGGATGACATTGGTGAGCAAGAAGAGGAGGAGGAGTGTAAGGGCAGCACCAAGGATCAAATGGTGGAAATTGAAAAAGGGTAATTGTGAGGTGAAGTTCAGGGAAGAGTTAAGACAGGCACTGGGTGGCAGTGAAGAGTTACCAAATAGCTGGGTAACTACAGCAGAGCTAGTAAGGGAGACGGCTAGAAAGGTGCTTGGTATGACATCTGGACAGAGGAAGGACGACAAGGAGACATGGTGGTGGAATGAGGAAGTACAGGAGAGTATACAGAAAAAGAGGTTGGCATAAGAAGAAGTGGGATTGTCAGAGAGATGAAGAAAGTAGACAGGAGTATAAGGAGATGAGGTACATGGCAAAGAGAGAGGTGGCGAAGGCTAAGGATAAAGCATATGAAGAGTTGTATGAAAGGTTGGACACTAAGGAGGGAGAAAAGGACCTGTACCGATTGGCTAGACAGAGGGACCGAGCTAGTAAAGATGTGCAGCAGGTAAAGGTGATAAAGGATAATGAGGGAAACATGCTCACAAGTGAAGAGAGTGTGTTGAGCAGATGGAAAGTGTACTTTGAGGGGTTAATGAATGAACAGAATGAGAGGGAGAAAAGGTTGGATGATGTGGGGATAGTGAATTATGAAGTGCAATGGATTAGCAAGGAGGAAGTAAGGTTAGCTATGAAGAGGATGAAGAATGGAAAGGCTGTTGGTCCAGATGACATACCTGTGGAAGCATGGAGGTGTTTAGGTGAAATGGCAGTGGAGTTTCTAACCAGATTGTTTAATGAAATCTTGGAAAGTGAGAGGATGCCTGAGGAATGGAGAAAATGTGTTTTGGTACCGATTTTTAAGAATAAGGGTGATGTGCAGAGCTGTAGCAACTACAGAGGGATTCAATTGATCAATCACAGCATGAAGTTATGGGAAAGAGTAGAGGAAGCTAGGTTAAGAAGGGAGGTGATGATTAGTGAGCAGCAGTATGGTTTCATGCCAGGAAAGAGCACTACAGATGCAATGTTTGCTCTGAGAGTGTTGATGGAGAAGTACAGAGAAGGTCAGATGGAGTTGCAGTGTCTTTGTGGACTTAGGGAAAGCATATGACAGGGTGCCTAGAGAGGAGTTGTGGTATTGTATGAGGAAGTCGGGAGTGTCAGAGAAGTATGTAAGAGTGATACAGGATATGTACAAATGTAGTGTGACAGTGGTGAGGTCTGCGGTGGGAGTGACGGATGCATTTAAGGTGGAGGTGGGATTACATCAAGGATGAGCTCTAAGCCCTTACTTATTTGCAATGGTGATGGACAGGTTGACAGACGAGATCTGACAGGAGTCCCTGTGGACTATGATGTTTGCAGATGACATTGTGATCTGTAGTGAGAGTAGGGAACAGGTGGAGGAGACCCTAGAGAGATGGAAATATGCACTAGAGAGAAGAGGAATGAAGGTCAGCAGGACTAAGACAGAATATATGTGTGTGAATGAGAGGGAGGATAGAGGAATGGTGAGGATGCAAGGAGTAGAGGTGGTGAAGGTGGATGAGTTTAAATACTTGGGATCAATAGTTCAGAGTAATGGTGAGTGTGGAAGACAGGTGAAGAAGAGAGTACAGGCAGGATGGAGTGGGTGGAGAAGAGTGTCAGGAGTGATTTGTGACAGACAAGTACCAGTAAGAGTGAAAGGGAAAGTCTACAAGAGGGTAGTGAGACCAGCTATGTTATATGGGATGGAGACAGTGGCATTGACAAAAAGGCAGGAGTCAGAGCTGGATGTGGCAGAGTTAAAGATGTTAAGATTTACAGTGGGTGTGACGAGGGTGGACAGGATTAGGAATAAGTATATTAGAGGGTCAGCCCAGGTTGGAAGGTTTGGAGACAAAGCCAGAGAGGCACGATTACATTGGTTTGGACATGTGCTGAGGAGGGATGCTGAGTATATTGGGAAAAAGATGCTAAGGATGAAGCTACCAGGTAACAGGAAAAGAGGAAGGCCTAAGATAAGGTTTATGGATGTGGTGAGAGAGGACATGCAGGTGGTTGGTGTGACAGAGCAAGATGCAGAGGACAGGAAGAAATGGAAACAGATGATCTGCTGTGGCGACCCCTAATGGGAACAGCCGAACGAAGCTGATGATGAATATATAACATGCAGTACTTTAACAATAAAAAGCATTCAAGTAAAGATGTAGTTTTATTCAAGGTAAGCAGTTCTTTTAAATACCTGATTCTAGACATTGTCTAAGTGTAGATTGAGAGATTAGAATATGTTAGCTGATAGACAGAAGTTTGAGAGGAGTTACTTAGTGGAGGAAAGGAAAAGAAGGAATACCATTAGAGACATCTAAAGTGCACAAATATGAAGTGTTAGATAACTGTACTTCATTCATTAATCTCAAAAATTGGGTGGTGTCCTAGATTCTAGCCTACACAAAGCCTAATAAAGGTTTGAGTTGATTTTCTAAATAAACAGACAGTGGTTCAGTAAGAAAACCCCATCCAGACACTATAGGTCTGCCGGGAGGATTCCTAAAAGATGTGTGTGTACTTTAGGAAATAAATATGAAATTTGTGGTCTGAGGTCTTCCACTATTAACTGTTGTAACAAAGCGTCAGAAATTAACCCATCTTTATTAGCCTGATTCAAAAAACCTATCAACATTTCTTTTAAAATCGACCATGGGATCAATAGTTAACCTACAATATGATGTAGCATACACTGTTAGAATCTCCTTGTGTTCTGAATGAAGAGTGCTTCTCAAACAATCTGGAAATAGAGGAGTGATAAGTATATTTCTTGGTACTTTAACGTTTCAGAGTTCTGCATTGTCTTAATTTTTGCCTGACTGAATTATTTTATATATTTGCTGCAGATCCGTACTAATGCTCGAACGGCAGTTTCACCGAAAGTGAAATCACCGATCATACATTCGCGAAAGCGCTTTTCGCCAAAAAAGCACTTTTGCGATAGTATGATAAGATATAGGGAAAATCAGTCGGGAATGGCTGTTGCTGAGATCGTAGTACAGTGGGGATGAGGGAATATTCCCTTTTCCCCACTGTAGTACGATCTCAGAGTGAGAATATAAAAGTAGGGGGGTGTGGGGGGTGCAGGGGGCTTGCCCCCCTGCAGAAATGTTAGTTATCTGCTTTTTGTCTTTTTTAATTTTTTTTTTGGTGTTTATTTTGGGGACTTTAGTGAAAGTGCTTTTTTGCTTAAAAGTGCTTTCGCTAAAGTGTGTTCAGTGAATTTGGATTCGGACTATTGAACTTTCGTTCAATAGTCCTAAATCCATTTGCTGACATTGTTTTCTGTTTTCTGATCTGGTCTGAAACTGGTTTTGTCCCTCTCACCCACCATATTCCTGTGGTGTTATAGTTGGAGGCTTTGCAGTTGCCCGTCCCTACTGTAAATTTGATCTGGGACACTGCTCCCAGTCTAGTGTTCATTTTACCTGATACAGAGAGAACATCTGAGAAGGCCAAAGCACTTAGGTTCTTAACCTTGAATTATCTTCTGCTCCTTCTTCCTCCTGCACTTTACTAACACACTTTACTGAAAAAAAATCTCTTTATGTTCTGACTGAGTGTGCTTTTAAGCTGATAAGTATATTTTTTGGAAGTTTTTAACTGTTCAGAGTTGAATAAAACAATGGAATTTAGTCCAGAATACATTTTGAATAAATTGCATTTAGTTAAACTGCATTTGCTTTAATACTGCTACACACTCAAGTCAGCTAGCTTGCATTGCATGTGAATTGTTTTTAGTGCCGTTTTAGCTGCTTTCTGGGAAAAAAAATTCTAAGCTTGTCTCCTGCCTTTCCTGTAACTAGTCTAGTCCAGATACAGATTTGCTGTATCCAGGATTGTTGGTAAGCTTCTGAGCCCCTCAAGCCTTTCTGTGTTGGAAGGAAGCCTTCTAGCTTATCAGTGGGAGTGGTAAGCACTAGGTAGCCTATCTACCACAAGAGGAGTGGTTTCTGGCCCAGAAATTGTAGTTTATTGGTCGTTTGGGTAGTTTTTCCATCTCTTTCAGCTTTCTGGTTTAAAAGCCAGCGTTTTTCACTTGTTTCCTGCCCTTCCGGTAGCTAGTCTAGTCCAGATACAAATTTGCTGTATCCAGGGCTGTTGGTCAGCTTCTGAACCCTCCAAGCCTTTCTGTGTTAAAGGAAGCCTTCTAGGTTGTCAGTGGGAGTGGTAAGCATTTTGTAGCCTATCTACCACAAGAGGAGTGGTTTCTGGACCAGAAATAGTAGTTTATTGGCCATTTGGGCAGTTTTTCATCTTTTTTCATCTTTCTGGTTTAAAAGCCTGCATTTGTGCTTTTCTCACCTTTCCTATGACTAGTCTAGTCCAGATACAAATTTACTGTATCCAGGACTGTTTGTAAGCTGCTGAGTGGTGCCAACGTCTGCTCTTCAACTTTTCCTGTAGATGTGCTAGTTCTCTCCTCTCCTGCACATTTACTAGCTTATTAGTTTAACACTCTACCAGACTTTTTGTAGCAATTATTGTAGCACACTAATGTGCTGCCAGCACTAAACGTTCTACAAGACAACAGCTCCAGTACTTATTATTAATGCCCACCCTCCAGACATGTCTAAAGGTCAGTTCCCTGTGCTTTCTCATATTAACCTGTTGAACTTGGGCATCCTGAGGCAATGTAGCAACTGCCTCATACACACTGACAACCCTCTTACCTCCCAACACTCAGACTTGCACGAGATGCACTTATATATCCAAACTGGAAGCCATACACTCTCCAGCCAAAACCAGAATAGCTGTTCAAGAGGAGAAGGTCAACACATGCACCACACCACATGGAACACACAGCCCTCCACAACATACACCAGCACTGTCTTCACATAAAAACACAAACCACACACCCACCTTCACTGAGGCTTTCAATAAAAATCTACCCAAACAACAGGGGCCTCCATGGCAGAAAAGCATTCAACTACCACAACACAACACTAATCATGAGACACATAACTCTCCTAAAGAGTGTGCCACTCAACCAAAGCCCCTAAGGCAAAACAGGATGCCCAACACACTAGTCATAGTTGACTCGATAGTGAGGCACACTGATATCCCACTCACTAGGTTGAATAAGGAGAAGGTAACAGTCAGCTGCCTGTCAGGCGCCAGGATCCACCACATAACGCATGGACTCAGGTCCCTCAACAACAGGTACAAATATGATTCTGTCATTGTACATGTGGGTGTGAATGACCTAAGATGTACCTCCCTGGACTACATGAAAAGAGACATGGAGGAGCTCTCGGATTATGTGGCCCAGGTAAGTATGACCCTAGCCCTGAGCAGCATCCTACCATCACTCAGAATGATACCACAGTACAAACAGAAAATGATTGATTTCAACAATTGGCTAAGCTTCTGGTGTCATTCTAAGGGGATCCAGTATCTGTCTGCCTGGGATGACATGACTGACAGACCTTGATGCCTTGCCAGAGATGGCCTGCATCTATCACCCTTTGCTACTGGATACTGGCCAAGGCTCTTGCCATCCCTATAGTGCCTTTTTAGGTGGTGTTCCAAAGACCAAATTATCATCATAACAGCTACAAACAAATGCAATCTGAGGGTTATGCTGCTCAACGCTAGAAGTCTAAATCTCAAAATGCACTCGCTTGAAGCACTTCTTAAAATGGAGAACATTGACATTTGTGCTGTAACAGAGACCTGTTTCAAGGCAGAAGAAAGCACCCCTGCACTACCAGGCTATAACTCATTCCACAAAGAAAGATGTTTTTGTTAATAAAGTGCAAGCTGGTGATTTTTACATTTTTTACTGGCCTTTTTGTCGTATTTTTATAACTCATTCCACACCTTTCAGCCCCAGAACTTGGACCAAAGCTCCAAAGGTAGTGGAGTTTCCATATTCATAAAGGATGCGCACACCTCCAGACTGGTAGCCCAACATGACGCATCTGAGATACTTCAGGAGCAGCTAACATTGGGTAAGACAGCGATTCAGTTTGTAGCCTCCTACAGGTCCCCAACCATGTCCTAAGACTCACAATCCACATTCCTAAGCACCCTGGAGAATATTAGGGTCTAACCTGACACTCTCATACTGGGCGACTTCAACTACCCCTACATTAACTGGGAAAACTACTCATGTACTAATACACTGACCAACGCTTTCTGCAATTAATTAATTCCAATGCCCAGGACCAGCTCATTCTTACCCCCACTAGAGGTTTGATCATCCTTGACCTGGTCATTACTAACATGGGCGACTGTTGCTCTACACCAATAGTCAACTCCTCCCTGGTTAGATCTGACCACAAACTAATCACCTTGGAAACCCACATCCCTCCCACCACCCATAGGTAACCACCATGAAAAACTTCTCCAAAGCTAACTTTGTGCTCCTAAAAACAGAGGTGGCTAACTGCATGGCACCCATGCAAATGGAGAATAGTTGCATGACCACCGAATCACACACCAATGCACTGTACGAACACGTACACAAATGCAAGGATCTCGCCATACCCAACCAAGACGGTCTCCTCCAAAAAAACGAAACCAATCTGGTGGTCCCATGCCATAAACAAACTCTACAATAGAAGGAGGAAACTGAGGCGGAATAAGGTGAAGTCCCAAGACTGGAAAAGCTCCCTTATCAGCCTCAACAAAAGGTTGAGATCCCTCATCAAATCCTCTAAAGCTAGCTATGAAATCAGAATTGCAGCAGATAGAAAAGACAACCACAAGGCCTTCTATAGTTATGTAAAGAATCTCCATGGTAATACCCAGATTTGCTCTGAGCTACTGCACAATGGTACCTCCTATACCAAGCCAACAGATATTGCCAATATACTGGCTGACAGATTCAGTGCCAACTTTACCCCTCTCCCCCCAAAGGACCAATCACAATACCAGTAGATTGCCAGGCACCCAGTATTACTGCGGCACAGGTTAAAACAGCACTGTGCAAGGCCAGGAATACAGCTTCTATGGGACCTGACAATATCCCTGGCTGTGTTATACATGAACTACAGAGTGAACTGGCATCACACATGTGTGCCCTGTTCAATCACAGCCTCACCTCAGGCTTTGTCCATACCGAATGGCGCACTGCTACAGTCATCCCTCTCCACAAGGGAGGACAGACTACAGACCCTGGTAACTATCACCCCATTAGCCTGATGAGTCTGATAATCAAAGCTATAGAATGCATCATTGTGGATGTAATAAACAAGGATATAGGGAATCTCCAATCTTTGGATCCTACACAGTTTGGTTTTGTGAAGGGTAGATAATGCCTGCTCAACCTGGTTGACTTCTTTCAGTCAGTCACCAGAACTGGATGAAGGCAAGGTGGTTCATACAGCCTACCTTGATCTGGCCAAGGCCTGTAAAACCATTCCCCACTTATGAATCATAGAAAAAGTCACTAAGCTAGGCATCAACCCCTATATCACTAGGTGGGTTGCAAACTGGCTCACAGACAGAACCCACAGTGTGAAAGTAGCTGACTCCAAGTCAGACTGTCGACCAGTCATGAATGGAGTTCCACGGGGTTTGGTCCTGGGCCCTCTCCTGTTTGGTATCTACTTCTCAGAAATCCAGGCCAACATGAAGGAACTCTGGCTGACAAAGCTCGCAGATGATTGCAAGTTGGGAGCTATTATTAACTCTCCAAGTGATGATGACATCCTACAGAAAGGCCTCAATGTGACCAGCCACTGGTGTCAGAACCATGGCCTTAAGCTCAATGCCAAAACATGTGTAGTCATCCACCTTGAGAAAAAACAAATTCCCTTGAATTACTACATTGATGGTAGTCCACTAAACACAGAAGGCATTATAAGAGATCTAGGAAGATAGGTTGACAGCAACCTCTCTTTTGACAACCACATTGCCACTGTGGTCAGAAAGTCCTTTTATGTGGCACATCTCATTACTAAGGGTGTTGCATCCAAGAAGAAAGGGGTTATTGTCTCCCTCTACTCTTCCCTCATTAGGCCAGTCATTGAGTACTATGCCCCATTTGGCATGTACCTCACTAGACACCTGCAACAACTGAAGAGGCCGCAAATGTACCTCACAAAGAGGATCCTAGGCCTTAAACACTTGTCCTATATTGACAGACTAAAAAACAAGTCCAACTATTCACTGTCTCATATCGCCTACTTAGAGGCGATCTCTGCTTGAGTTACAAAGCCATGTCTGACCCAGCTCTTTTAGAAATGCTACATCTAAAGAAATCCCAATCCCTCCCCACCACATACTCCAGAGACCTCAACCTCATTACCACAATCAACAGAACATGCTGGAGGGACAGGTTCATAACCCAGAGACTGCCCATGCTATGAAATAGACTTCCCATACATGTCAAGCAGAGCACCTCACTTGCCCTCTTCAAGAGAAATCTTGATGAGTGGATGGGAAATAGAAAATTCACCCCGGCAATCACTCCAGTGGCTCTACTTGACAGAGGCACTAGGAACTAAGGTTGGGTGGCACGATACCAGGGTAATCTCATAAGCAAGGCTTGTAAAGGCTCCAGGGCCATTAGCCTAGTACACACCTTTTAACCTATGAACCTATGAATCACTTAATTGCTTAATAGCCTCCTGGTCATAGTCCTTGGAATCCCACAGAACTATGGCTTCACCCTTATCAGCTGATGCTATAACCATTTGTTCATTGTCAGCCAGGCTTATCAATGCTAGCTTTTCACTTTTAGTCATGTTATAAGCATAATTCTTAAAAATATTGTTGTTATTAACATGCAATTCACATATAACTTACTGTTCAAAAGCTTTAACCTCTGGATGGTAAGGAGGCTTAAGAAAAGATTTCTTAAACCTAAAACTGGTAAAAAGAATGTTGGTAGAATTCATATATTGACTGTAATAATACCTAAGATTTAACAAACAACAAGAATTTTTAAGATCCATTACAATATCAAATTCAGAAACAAAAAAAGGTGGAACAAATTCCAAGCCTTTAGTAAGCACTTTAATTTCAGTATCAGATGAATTCACTGAAGACAAGCCAACCACTAAATTATTATCAACATCATCACCAGCAATTATATTTGAGTGAATGTCCTGAAGCTTTCCTCTATATTTATTTTTATGCTTCTGGCCAGCTCTTCTAAAGGGTCTCCTACAATCCTAGTACTTTTATTAATCGAAGAAATCATGTCAACTAAGTCACCACTGTTAGGTTCAGTATCAGTATCAGTATCAGAGTAGCTTGAGAATTCCGAAGCACTAGACGTCTGTCACTCATGGCAAAGCAAACCCCATGTTTGGCCGCTTTCCATGAATATGGAATGAGGTCATGGAAATATAATATGCCTTATTTGTGTTTGTGTGTGTGTGTGTGTGTGTGTGTGTGTGTGTGTGTGTGTGTGTGTGTGTGTGTGTGTGTGTGTGTGTATATATATATATATATATATATATATATATATATATATGTATTGTTGCCAGGGAGAACCTAATAATGATTAACTCAGAGTTAATCCCACCTGTACTTTATCCATTATATTTCTTATCTTATGAGCAATTCCCCATTTCTACACCTGATAAGAGGCATTTTTACAGTATTACATTGCTCTTCATAGGTTCATAGGTAGGTACTAGGCTATCGGCCCTAGGGCCTATACAAGCCCAGCCAAAAAGGTACCCTGGCTTTTGACACCCAAGAAAATTATTTTCCTGTGCCCCTGTCGAGCAGAGCCACAGAGGTGATCCCTGGGGTGAATTTCCTATTTTCCATCCAATCATCAAGATTTTTCTTGAAGAGTACTAATGAGGAGCTTTGTTTGATATAGATAGGTAGTTTATTCCAGAGTATGGGAAGTCTCTAGGACATGAATCTATCCCTCCAGCATGTTCTGTTTATTGTGGTGACAAGGTTTAGGTCCTTAGAGTGTGTAGCTCAGAAGGATTGGGACTTCTTTAAGTGGAGCATGTCCAACAGCTCTGGGTTTGACATAGCTTTGTATGTTAGGCAGAGATCACCTCTGAACAGGCGATATGCGACGGAGTAAAACTGGAGTTTTTTGAGACGGTCTGCGTAGGGCATCTGTTTGAGGTCGGTAATACTCTTTGTGAGGTATTTCTGCAGCCTTTCCAGTTGTTGTAGATGTCTTATGATGTACATACCAAAAGGGGCATTGTACTCTATAATGGGTCTAATGAGTGATGAGTAGAGGGGAACAATGACCTTTTTT
Organism: Protopterus annectens; assembly: GCF_019279795.1. Lineage (NCBI taxonomy): Eukaryota > Metazoa > Chordata > Ceratodontiformes > Protopteridae > Protopterus > Protopterus annectens. The sequence goes on along the minus strand of NC_056740.1, from coordinate 427,577,047 downwards.
TTTCTGGAGGAGAAACCTTTTGTCTTCCTACCCAAAGCTAAACTAAATACAAATGGAGTTCTTTTCAAGCTTATTTCAATTTAAGATTCACGATTCAAAGAAACTTTATTGTCATTTAGGAAACAGAAGTGTTAGCTAAACAAAATTTTGAGTCAGCTCTTTTACAGGAGAAAACAAACACAAAAAGACAGGCATGACAGGCATTAAAGAATAAATGATAACTACAGTACAAACGTAAATATCTAGGTAGCTGACACACAGGCTGTTAAGAATGGTGCAGTGGTGCAGAGGTAGCATTGTCGCCTCACAGCAAGAGGTTCTCAGGTTCAGTTCTTGGATGGAGTACCTTCTGTGTGGAGTCTGCATATCCTCCCTGCATTCATATGGGTTTCCTCCCACGTTAGAAAGACATGTATCTGGAGCATTTCTCCCCGGGCCTCTACTGAAAATTGGCTTTGTTCCAAGTCGGACTTTCCTGGTTAACAAACATTAAATAAATGCGTATACATTATTTATATACAATAACTACTAGATGATTAACACATGAAAAGAAAAGTACACTATACGCAGAGGTGAGACTGGGTGATATTGCACATAAGGAAGTGATTGGAATTGCACTTGAATGAGAATACATTAATTTTAGTATGCAATAAATAAATAGAATTACAGTATGGAAAAAAAACAAAAGAATGAGAGTGTAACAATCTATTATAGTTTTTTAATAAGATTTTATTGAAATCAATGCTGAAGTAAACAACTGTTATAAAAATAATTTAATAGATTTTATGGTACATTAGATAAAAACAAAAGAACAATAATATAAAGAACAAATATAACAAACTATACAAAGATGTTCACTGTACAAGCATTAGATAATGCTGTTAAGCTAACAAATAAAGTTTGATTTTACATTCAAGTTATTGGTTTACTAACAATTCATTTATACTCTTCCAGTAATGTATATTGTTGTATTCCTTGAAGATCTAGACTTGACTGTCAACAATTTCTAGCTCAGAAACATCCTTGAGAAGATCCTTAAAGTTTTGAAAAGAGGGGATATGTGAAGATTTCCATTTTTTTGTGATTTCTTTCCTGGCAATGGACAGACCATATAATTGAATAATTACTCGGTTTTACACAATTTGGAATTGGGGTGTTAAATAAGACAAATGATTTGTTGAGTGTAAAATTATCAGTAAAGATTGCCTTTGGGAAATTTTTAATACCTTCCCAAAAGTTCTTTAAAAGTAAGCAACCTTAAAATATATGTGTCCAATCTACGTTTACATCCTTTTCACATCTCCAACATAAAACATTAGTTATCTTATTAATATTGTATAGTGTGAGAAATGATCTATTTAAAAATCTCCAAATAAATATTCTCCATCTAACTGAAGATATAGTTTAACCAGCTGATTGAAGAATATTTCATTTATCTTTGTCTGTAGGATAACAATTATTAGTGATAGAGAAAAATGTCCAGTAAATATCTGTGTATATATCCAAATCTGATTTTATTGTTCTATATATATATATATATATATATATATATATATATATATATGCGTGTGTGTGTGTGTGAAAGGCTAATTTTCATTGAATTGTTCTGCTGAGTGAAAACGATTAAATACTGTATAAGTCTAGGTATTAAAGTATTACTTGAAGTGGGAATTAGATCAAGTTTATCTTTGATGTATTTCCTAGCTTCTTGTAAATCTAGCCATAGCATTGAATCAAGATTATTCTCTTCTATAAGGTATTAACTGATTTTAACTCATGACTGTTCATCATTTGATGCCAAGCTATCAGGTGCTTTTGTTTGAATAGTGACATTTTATGGTAATCTGTAGTAAAAATGATTCCTGGTGTATAAGCTATGGAGAAAATAAGGAACATCCAACTTTCATATATTTTAAATCTAAGGATAACATTTTTAAAGGATCTTAAGATTAGAGTTATGTAGTTAGATTTATGGGCATGATAGTAAGAAAAAAAATATTTTAATCTCCAGATAAATGAGTTGTTTATTAAATTTAACATATAGGTATCATTATTACTTTTTGGATTTTGAGATAAAAATAAAATATATCTTTTCCATTTTGCTGAATATTTGCCACCCATAAGATGAGAGATTGATTTAATTACTGAAGAGATTGAGTAAAGTTCTAGATTGGGTAATGCAATACCTCCATTTTCCCAGCTTTCCATATGATATGATAATGCAATTCTAGGTTTAATTGGATGCCAAATGAATTTTTTAATCATTGTATTAAACCTTTTGGTTATTGAATATGAAGGGGGTATAGATATAGACTGAACCGGGTAGCCACGGTGGTGCAGTGGTTAGCGTTTCCACCTCACAACAAGAGGTTCTCTGGTTTGATTCTCGGTTGAGGTGCCTTCTGTGCAGAGTCTGCATGTCCTCTCTGTGGTCACGTGGGTTTCCTCTGGGTGCTCCGGTTTCCTCCCACATCCCAAAGACATGAAGTAGGTGGATTGGACACTCTAATTTGGCCCTAGATGTGAGTGTGTGCATGTGTATGCCTTCTGTGGAAGGCTGGGCACCGGGCTGGCAACCCGACATCGTGGAACTCCACTGCCAATCATGAGTGGACAGATGATCCACTGTGGTGACCCCTAACTGGGAAAAGCCGAAAGAAGAAGATAGATATAGACTGAATTATATATAACATTTTAGGGAGTAATACCATCTTTATAACTGACAATTTCTCATCCATCGAGAATTTTATTTTTGACCATATATTTATTAAATTGTCTATGGTTGCAATACTTTTATTGAAATTCAATTTTAAAGTGTCTTTTATGTTGTTAGTAATAACTATAATCTATTATAGTTTTGATACATCCAGATTTATGTCTGCATTAACGAGTCTTATTGCAGCTGGATAAAAACTGTTCATGAATCTGGAGGTCCTGCAGTGGATACTCCATAATCTTCTGCCTGATGCAAGTTTAGTGAGCCAACCATATGCTGGATGAGAAGTCTCAGTCAGTATTTTGCAGGACCTATTTTTACATCTCAGTTCAAAGAGCTCCTGTAAGGTAGGAAGGCTTTTGCCCACAATCTTTTCTGCTGTTCTTATTATTCTTTGCAGCTTCTTCCTTTCAGCCATTGTGCTGTTAACGAACCATACAGTGCAGTTGCTGGTAATAATGCCTTGATGGCACCTCTGTAGAAGGTATTTAGAGCATTTATAGAGAGCTTGTCTTTTCTCAGCCTTCTTAGGAAGTCTAGTCACTGGTGGGCTTTTTAATTAGCTGGCCTGTGTTTGTACTCCAAGAAAAATCCTCTGATATATCCAGGAACTTTGTAGTTTGCACTCTGTCCACTTCTTCACCATTGATCTTGAGGTCAGATGCATGGCAGAGCTCTTTTTGAAGTCAATAATAATTCCTTATTATCTCAACAGTTTTGTAAGAACTAAAACTACAATTTACTACAGCACTCAACCTTCCTCATTACTCAGTGGCTAACAGTTTTTTTGTGCTTATCTTCCTCAGTTTATTAGAGGAAAACAGCTCCAGTACTTACTTCGGTCACGTTTCTAGAGGAAAAGAGTGATTATCCAGGCATGTCCAAGGGACAGCTCCTGGTGTTCTCTCCTGTCTACCTGATGAATAGTGATAACCCAGGCATGTCCAAGGGACAGCTCCCGGTGTTCTCTCCTGTCTACCTGATGAATAGTGATAACCCAGGCATGTCCAAGGGAGAGCTCCTGGTGTTCTCTCCTGTTTACCTGGGCAATAATGATTAACCAGGCATGTCCAAGGGACAGCTCCCGGTGTTCTCTCCTGTTTACTTGGGCAATAGTGATTACCCAGGCATGTCCAAGGGACAGCTCCCGGTGTTCTCTCCTGTTTACCTGGGCAATAGTGATTACCCAGGCATGTCCAAGGGACAGCTCCTGGTGTTCTCTCCTGTTTACCTGGGCAATAGTGATTACCCAGGCATGTCCAAGGGACAGCTCCCAGTGTTCTCTCCTGTTTACCTGGGCAATAGTGATTACCCAGGCATGTCCAAGGGACAGCTCTCGGTGTTCTCTCCTGTTTACCTGGGCAATAGTGATTACCCAGGCATGTCCAAGGGACAGCTCCCATTGTTCTCTCCTGTCTACCTGATGAATAGTGATAACCCAGGCATGTCCAAGGGACAGCTCCCAGTGTTCTCTCCTGTCTACCTGATGAATAGTGATAACCCAGGCATGTCCAAGGGACAGCTCCCGGTGTTCTCTCCTGTCTACCTAATGAATAGTGATTACCCAGGCATGTCCAAGGGACAGCTCCCGGTGTTCTCTCCTGTTTACCTGGGAAATAGTGATTACCCAGGCATGTCCAAGGGACAGCTTCCAGTGTTCTCTCCTGTTTTCCTGGGAAATAGTGATTACCCAGGCTTGTCCAAAGGACAGCTCCCAGTGTTCTCTCCTGTCTACCTAATGAATAGTGATTACCCAGGCATGTCCAAGGGACAGCTCCCGGTGTTCTCTCCTGTCTAACTGGGAAATAGTGATTACCCAGGCATGTCCAAGGGACAGCTCCCAGTGTTCTCTCCTGTCTATCTGATGAATAGTGATAATCCCTGGCATGTCCAAGGGACAGCTGCCGGTGTTCTCTCCTGTTTACCTGGGCAATAGTGATTACCCAGGCATGTCCAAGGGACAGCTCCCAGTGTTCTCTCCTGTTTACTTGGGCAATAGTGATTACCCAGGCATGTCCAAGGGACAGCTCCTGGTGTTCTCTCCTGTTTACCTGGGCAATAGTGATTACCCAGGCATGTCCAAGGGACAGCTCCCAGTGTTCTCTCCTGTCTACCTGATGAATAGTGATAACCCAGGCATGTCCAAGGGACAGCTCCCAGTGTTCTCTCCTATCTTCCTGATGAATAGTGATAACCCAGGCATGTCCAAGGGACAGCTCCTGGTGTTCTCTCCTGACTACCTGATGAATAGTGATTACCCAGACATGTCCAAGGGACAGCTCCCAGTGTTCTCTCCTGTCTACCTAATGAATAGTGATTACCCAGGCAAGTCCAAGGGACAGCTCCTGGTGTTCTCTCCTGTTTACCTGGGAAATAGTGATTACCCAGGCATGTCCAAGGGACAGCTTCCAGTGTTCTCTCCTGTTTTCCTGGGAAATAGTGATTACCCAGGCTTGTCCAAAGGACAGTTCCTGGTGCTCTCTCCTGTCTACCTGATGAATAGTGAGAACCCAGGCATGTCCAAGGGACTGCTCCCGGTGTTCTCTCCTGTCTACCTGGGAAATAGTGATTACCCAGGCATGTCCAAGGGACAGCTCCCGGTGTTCTCTCCTGTCTACCTGATGAATAGTGATAATCCCTGGCATGTCCAAGGGACAGCTGCTGATGTTCTCTCCTGTCTACCTGAGAAATAGTGATTAACCAGGCATGTCCAAGGGACAGCTCCCGGTGTTCTCGCCTGACTACCTGATGAATAGTGATTACCCAGGCATGTCCAGGGGACAGCTCTCTGCTGTCTACCTGGGAAATAGTAATTATCCGGGCATGTCCAAGGGACAGCTCCCGGTGTTCTCTGCTGTCTACCTGATGAATAGTGATTACCCAGGTATATCCAAGGGACAGCTCCCGGTGTTCTCTCCTGTCTACCTGATGAATAGTGATTACCCAGGTATGTCCAAGGGACCACTTCTGGTGTTCTCTGCTGTCTACCTGATGAATAGTGATTACCCAGGTATATCCAAGGGACAGCTCCCGGTGTTCTCTCCTGTCTACCTGATGAATAGTGATTACCCAGGTATGTCCAAGGGACAGCTCCCGGTGTTCTCTCCTGTCTACCTGATGAATAGTGATTACCCAGGTATGTCCAAGGGACAGCTCCCGGTGTTCTCTCCTGTCTACCTGATGAATGGTGATTACCCAGGCATGCCCAAGATACAGCTCCCGGTGTTCTCTCCTGCCTACCTGATGAATAGTGGGCATCTTGGGGCAATGTAGCAATTGCCTCAAGTACACTGACAACCATCTCCTCCTACCACCCAGCACTACAACCTGTGAGAGATGCATTTATCTAGCCAAACAGGAGGCAAAGCTCTCTCAAACCAAGACTAAACTTATCAGTCAAGAGGAGAAGGTAAACACTTGCACCATATCACACTCATCATATAGTCCCACTAAACCTACACCACCAAAACATACACATAAAAACACAAAAACATTCACGGAGGCTTTCAGTAATAATCTGCCCAAGCAACAGAGCCCTCCAAAGCAGAAACTTAAGCAGCCTCCACCCCTCAACACAACTCAAAAGACACATAACCCACAGACTCAGTGTGCCACTCAACCACTGCCCATAAGGCAAAACAAAGTACCCAACACATTAGTCATTGGTGACTCTATAGTCAGGCACACTAATGTTCCGCTCACCACACTAGACAAGGAGAAGGTTACTGTCAGCTGCCTGTCAGATGCCAGGATCCACCACATAACCCACACATTCAGATCATGCCACAAGTACAAATATATCTCAGTCATTGTCCATGTTGGTGTGAAAGACCTGAGACGTACCTCCCTGGACTACATGAAAAGAGGTATGGAAGAGCTCTCCGATCTCGTAATCCAGGCAGGTATGACCCTAGCCCTGAGTAGCATCCTACCTTCACCCAGAATTATACCACAGTACAAGGACAAAATGATTGACTTCAACAATTGGCTAAGCTTCTGGTGTCATTCCAAGGGGATCCAATATCTGTCTGCCTGGGACGACATGGTTGACAGGCTATGATATTTTGCCAGAGATGGCCTGCACAGGTCGCCCCTGGGATTTCGGATACTGGCGTAGGTTCTTGCCACCCCTGTAGTGCCTTTTTTAGGCAAGGTCCAAATGACAAACCCGCCACCATAGCAGGTACACGCAAACAAAAACTGAGGGTGATGCTACTCAATCCTAGAAGTCTAAACTTCAAAATGCACTCACTCGAGGCACTCCTCAAAATGGAGAACATCGATATCTGTGATGTGACTAAAACCTGGTTCAAGGCTCTGGAGAGCACCCCTGCATTACCAGGCTATAACTCATACCATACCTTTCGGCCATCTAACCTGGACCGGAACACCAAAGGCGGAGGTGTGTCCATATTCATTAAGGATATTCACACCTCCAGGCTAGTTGCCCAACATAATGCATCCGAAATTATCCAAGTGCAACTAACCCTGGGCAAAACTACAATCCAAATTGTAGCTTGCTACAGATCTCCCACCATGCCCCAGGACTCCCACTTCTCTTCTCTTGATATACTGGAAAATATTAGGGTCCAACCAAACACCCTAATAATGGGTGATTTCAACTACCCCACCATTAACTGGGAAAACTACTCATGTACCAACTCGTTCACTCAACGCTTTCTAAAATTCATAAATTCCAATGCCCTGGATCAACTTATCCACACCCCCACCAGGGGCAACAATATCCTTGACCTAGTCACTACCAATATGAGTGACTGGTGTTCCACACATGAAGTCAACTCCTTGTTGGTCAGATCCGACCATAAGCTAATCACAGTAGACATCCACATCCCGCCTCTATGCCCCATTAAGGAAACCACTCTAAAAAATTTCTCCAAAGCCAACTTCATGCTTCTTAAGACAGATGTGGCAAACTTCATGACATCCTTGCAAATGGGCACTGCAGCTATGACTGTAGAATCCTACACAAATACACTCTATAAGCACTTACACGAGTGCATGGATTGTGCTATCCCTAACAGAACCATGATGCTATCCTCCAAAAAAATGAAGCCAATCTGGTAGTCCCCTGCTATAAACAAACTCTACAACAGAAGGAAGAAATTGTTGCAGAAGAGAGTAATATCCCATGAGTGGAAGAGCTCCCTGGTCAGCCTCAGTAAGAAACTGAGATCCCTCATAAAATCCTCTAAAGCTAGCTATAAAAACAAGATTGCCTCCGATTCTAAGGACAACGGCAAAGCATTCTATAGCTATGTCAAGAATCTCAATGGCAACACCCACGTCTGCTCTGAGCTACAGCACAATGGCATAAAAATTACAGAACCAACTGATATCGCCAACATCCTGGCTGATAGGTTCAGTGCTAACTTTACCCCCCCCCCCCAAAGGGTCCATATCTATTCCAGAAGAATGCAAAGCTCCTGAAATCACAACTGCGCAGGTAAAAACTACACATTCCAAAGCCAAGAAAACAGTTTCCATGGGACTGGATAACATCCCAGGCCGCGTTCTACACAAACTTCAGAATGAACTGGCCCCTCACCTAAGCATCATGTTGAATCATAGCCTCACGTCAGGCTTTGTACCCACTGAATGGTGCACAGCAACAGTTATACCACTCCACAAAGGGGAGCCATCATGGACCCCGGGAACTATCACCCTATTAGCTTGATGAGCCTGGTCTGCAAAGACATGGAACACATCATCATGGAACTCATAAACAAAGACATAGGTAAACTCCAAACCCTGGACCCCACCCAGTTCGGGTTTGTGAAAGGCAGATCATGCCTCCTGAACCTGAGTGACTTCTTTGAAACAGTCACCAAAGCCATAGACAAGGGAAAGTCAGTTCACACAGCCTATATTGACCTTGCCAAGGCTTTTGACCCCATCCCCCATTCTGCAATTATAGATAAACTCACTAAACTGGGTATAAATCCATACGTCACAAGGTGGGTTGCCAACTGGCTCACTGACAGAACCCACACTGTAAAAGTCATAGACTCCAAATCGGACTTCAAACCAGGGACAAGTGGAGTACCACAGGGTTCAGTCCTGGGTGCTCTCCTGTTTGGTATCTACTTCTCTGAAGTAAGGACTAACACAAAGAGCCTCTGACTGACAAAGTTCACAGATAACTGCAAACTAGGTGCCATAGTCAAGTCCCCAAATGACGTGGACATCCTACAGAAGGGCCTCACTGAGACCGATGCCTGGTGTCATAGCCATGGCCTCAAGCTAAATGCAAAAAAGTGCATTGTCATCCCCTTTGGTACAAACTCTGGCCCCATGAACTACCACATAGGCGGGAGTCCTCTTAATGCTGAAGGTGTGATAAGAGACCTTGGGACTCAGGTGGACAGTAGTCTCTTCTGTGATAATCACATTGCCACAGTAGTCAGAAAATACTTCTACGTGGCACACCTCATCACAAAAGGGTTCTCATCCAAGATAAAGATGTCATTGTTCCCCTCTACTCAGCACTCATTAGACCCATTATTGAGTACAATGCCTCTTTTGGAATGCACCTCACAAGACATCTGCAACAGCTGCAAAGGTCACAGAAGTACCTCACCAAGAGGATTACAGGTCTCAAACAGTTGTCCTATGCTGACCGTCTCAAAAAACTCCAACTTTACTCTGTAGCATATCACCTACTCCGAGGTGATCTCTGCTTAACATACAAAGCTATGTCAAACCCAGAACTGTTAGACATGCTATACCTAAAGAAATCCTAATCCCTCCAGGATGTATGCTCTAGGGAACTAAACCTTGTCACCGCAATAAATAGAACATGCTGGAGGGATAGATTCCTGTCCCAAAGACTTCCCATACTCTGGAACAAGCTACCTATCTATGTCAAGCAAAGTTCCTCATTAGCAGTCTTCAAGAAAAATCTTGATGAATGGATGGAATTAGGAAATTCACCTTGGGGATCACTCCTGTGGCCCTGCTCAACAGGTTCACAGGAAAATAACTTTTTTAATGACGAAAGCCAGGGAACCTTGTTGGCTAGGCTTACATAGGCCCTACGGCCAATAGCCTAGTACGTACCTATGAACTTATGAACCTATGAGCATGATGTACACTTTGCTAAACAGACAATACCTGTTGGAAAACAATTAACATGACCCTTTGCACCAATACCCTTAACACCCCCACGACGACTAACATTATCATGATACCCTTAATATCACTGTAACACACCTGACAATCATGATACCCCTAACATTACAATGATACCCGATATCTTCATAACACCTATATTCCCATCATGATACCCCTATCATCATGATACCTGTAACATCAGCATGATGCCCTTAACAGTACCATGATACCCCAACAACATCATGATGCTCCTAACATATCCCTAGCCTTATCACGATACTCCTGTCATGAGCATGATGTACCTAACATTACCATGATACAATATTCCTAATATCCTCTTTAAACTCAGAGCATCCCCATGATACTCCTAATGTTAATATGATACTCCTAATGTTACCATGATACTCCTAACATCCACATTATACTGTTAACATCACCGTGATACCCCTAAAATCCCCATGATACTCCTCGCATCCTCATGCTACTTCTAACTTTACTGTGACACTCCTAACATTACCATAATACTCCTAACGTTATTATGATACTCTCAACATCCCCATTATACTTCTAACACTACCATAGTATCCCTATTGTTACCATCATACTCCTAAAATGCACATGATACTACAAACATTACTGTGATACTCCTAACGTTACCATGATGCCCTTATCTTCTCCATGATGCTATTAACATCCATTATACCTCTAACATTATCACAATACCCCTAATGTTACCATGATACCCCTAACATCCCCATTATAGTTTTGACATTACCATGATACCCCTAAGATCACCGTGATACACCTTCATGATCATTAACATTTTGCATATTTTTGTGGAGTCTGCTGAGCAAACATGCTCCCAATTTGCATCTATGTATATTTTGTAGCTATAAATGTTAAATTAATTGTACTAAATATATATATGCGATCGGTACTAATTACAGAAGGAATTAGTTACTGAAGCACAAACGGCCAGGCATACTTCCACGAAAGTGCATTTTACTGAAAAAGCACTTTCGCAGAAGTATGCCTGCAGCTAGAGGGAGTTGTGGGGGAATGACTGTTGCGGAGATCGTACTACGGTGCGGATAAGGGAATATTCCCTTTTCCTCACTGTAGTGTAATCTCAGAGTGAGAATATTAAAGTAGGGGGGGTGTGGGGGGCTTGCCTCCCAGCATAAAAGTAGATTTATTGTTTATTTATTTATTTTTTAATGCACTTTAACAATAGCGCTTTTTCGGTGAAAGCACTTTCGTTAAAATGTGTTTGGTGATTGTGGATTCAGACTATTGAACTTTCGTTCAATAGTCCTACATCTATTTATATATATATATATATATATATATATATATATATATATATATATTTATATATAAATATATATATATATATATAAATATATATATATATATATATATATTGGTAAATTATATGACAGTTGGTGGGATCACTGAGGCCAGTATATGGAATGCGACCCTTACTGACTGACTGTAAGGCCAAGAAATGTATTTATTTTGTCTGACTTTTGTTTACCAGCAAAGTCCAACTGGGAAAATCTCATTTTCAGTGGAGGACCGGGTAAAAAAGTTCTACATTGACGTAATATAGTTATAGTTAAATAAAGTTATTACACAATCTAATACTTCTGTGTATTAACAGAGACACGGTTTAAGGTCATGGAGATTACCCCAGCAGTGCAAGGTTATAATGGCTTATGCATCTTTAGACCAACTACTGCACAGGAGGGAACTAAAGGTGGAGGAGGCTCAGTCTATATTAAAAAACAAAAACTCGCATCCTGATTTGTTAAGGTGTATCACCCTCTGGAACGCATACATGTGCAACTCACCATAAACAGGGTCTTGTACCATATCCTTGCAACCTATAGGTCCCCCTCCATGTCCCAGGAAACCTATACTACCTATCTCGGTGTACTAGAGTCCCTCACTGTTCAGCCCAATATGATCAAATGGGGGATCTCAGTCACTCCTATAAAAATTAGAATCCTGCACCACTTCTAATGCAGAAGCCTAGCAATTTCTAAACTTTGTTCATATCAACATCATGGAAGAGTTGGTCCAGTCTCCTACCAGAGGTACAAAATCCTTGACCTGGTACTTACAAACATGGGGGAGCGATAGTCCTCACCCAATGTAATGTCTTCACTCATTAGATCTGGCCATAAGGCAGTACTGCTCAAAACAAAACTTAAATCTGTGGAGCAAAAACCTTTAGGAACTATTCCAAAGCTAACTTCTCTCTATTAGGCGACACCTTGGCTAAATTCCAAGCACCCCAAACCCTGTAAGTACCATAGCATATGTTGAGCTATTTATACAACAAAAGAGAAGCAGTCTTGGCCAAGTGCAAGAGAAACAAAGCCCAGTGTACTAAAAAAAAAATCCCTGAACAATCTAAACAGACAGCTAAGAGGATTAATTAATACTTCAAAGGCTAAATTTTAAGAATAAAATACTTTCTCAGTCAAAGGACAACCGCAAGGCTTTCTACAGCTCTATCCATAACCTGAAGGGAAAAATGCAACAATATGCAGAATGTATTGTAAGTGGCATCACCCACACTGAACTGGAGGCCATTGCCAACCTTTTGCCTGACACGTTCAGCTCAAATTTCAACCTACCCCCCCCCCCAACAGTCCAAAGGAAATGCCATATTCTGCAATCTCCCCAACCATTACTAGGGAATAGGTCTTCACTGCACTTTCCATTGCCAAACATACTGCACTGATGGTCCTGAATAACATCACGGGATGCTTATTAAATAGCAATGAAACATGACCTCTCTGGTCCACTCGAATCACTTTTCAACTGGAGTCTGCAGTCAGGTTTTGTGCCCAAAGAACAGATGATGGCTACAGTTATTCCCCTTCTCAAAGGAGGTCCAATTACCTATATGGGTAGCTATAACCCCATAAGTCTGATCAGCTTTACGTGTAAGGCCATGGAAAGAATCATTATGGACATGATAAATGAGGACATAAGTAACCTGCAAATGCTGGACCCATCACAGTTAAGCTTTGTTAAAGGAAAGTCATGCCTATTAAACCTGATGGACTTCTTTGAGAGGGTCACCAAAACAATGGATGAGGGCAAGAATGTGCACACAGCTTACCTCAACCTGGCCAAGGCTTTTGATATAATACCCCACTCAGGCATTATAGCCAAGCTCACTAAATTAGGTATAAACTCTTTTATCACCCATTGGATAGCCAACTGGGTCACTGATATGACTCAAGAGATCAAACTAGGTGAGGCCCTATCACTATGGGAGACCCCCAGGGCTCAGTACTGGGCCCACTCCTTTTGGCATCTATTTCTCTGAAATGGAAGCAAACACTAAGGGTTTATGGCTGAGTAAATTTCAGGATGATTGCAAGCTCGTGGTTATCATCAACTTCCCAGCAGACACTAACATTCTTCAAGAAGGCCTATTTCTTACTAACAAATAGTGCAAAAGCCATGGTCTTAAACTCAATGCTAATAAATACATAACTGTACCCTTTGGGATGTTAACTATCCCACTAATTATCATGTTGATAATGCACCCCTAAGAGTAGACACACTGGTCATTTATCAGGGTACACATGTAGGCAGTAGCCATACCTTCGACCACCATGTGACCACAGTGGTGGGAAATCATTTTATATAAGGGCATAGCATCTAGGTCCAAAGAGGCCATTATCCCACTGTACTCTGCCTTTAACAGATCAGTAATAGTGTACAATGCTTTCTGACCAGGCATATACAGCGACTACAGTGACCTCAGAGATTCCTTACAAAAAGAATACAAGGCATAAGGAACCTGCTTTGTGCAGGGTGTCTTAAAGTCCTTTCCCTCTACTCAGTCTCCTATAAATTGTTGAGGAGTGAGCTATGCGTGGCTTACAAGATATTTACAAACTTCATACTTATGAATTTCCTGCATATTTGTAAGTCAGACAGTACCAGAAATGCAGGGTCTGTGGACCAGAATTTTGTTTGTGACTTAAACAGAACTTCCTGGAGAGACAGATGTGTCCCAGAGACTGCCCATCTTATGGAACAGGCTTCCCATCCCTGTAAAGCTGAGTTTGTCTGTTGCCCAATGTAACTGCAACCTAGACCAGTGGATGGGAAATAGAAAATGTACACTAGGCCTGGCACCCATGTCTCTTATGGATAGAGGTAGCTTATAAATGCATGGCCCTTGGTGTCCTATTTGGATACAAGACATTATTATTTTGGGAAAATTTGGTTAGGCGTAGAAAGACCCCTGGGCCATTAGCTTAATAACAATCTATGACTAAAAGAAAAACATATTAACTGAGTAAAAATTCACCTCATGTTCATACAGTGTGAACCTATACATGTACAGTACAAATATCTGAACAGATATAAAAATTTGAAAAAAAAAAATTGTCAACAATTTAAGTACACACAAATCACAGTTGATCGAGTTGGCATTAAACACACTGAGCACACTTTTTGGAACAGAGATGACTAGTTACTGTAGCATATGGAAAACTGTAATTGTCCTTTATGTAAGAAACAGATTGACTATTTTAAAAATGTTCCTAAAACTGTACTCTGGTTATTTTTATTTATAATGTGAAAAGTGACTGTTTTCACTGTATGTTTATTTATGTATTTATTTACTATTTGTTACACAGGCAATTGAATTGACCCAATGACTCTTTTCAGTTATGACAAGGGCTGAGAGGACAACTTGTATTGACAGATAAGTAATTAAAAAATTAACAGTTTGTACAATGCAGGCATTTACTTAGAAATAAATAAAAATAAAAATACTACAAAATAAAATAAAAACATTATTTTCAGAGCAGATGCATAGAGGGACCAGTCAGAGAACCATGGCAAAACACAGTACATACAATAATATTTATACACCTTTCTTTATTGAGGAATCCTGGAAACTGTAAATTTTCCATAGAAATGGAATGCTTCAGCAAACAGTCTCAAGATGCAAAGGGTAAAACATGTTTCATACAGCCCTCAGACCAGCAGGTTTGACCGTATTAGTTACGGACATGTATTTTGTTGTTATTACAACTTATCAGCATACCGTATTCGTCTTTTTGTAATCTGAATCTTTCAGAGCATCAGCTGCTTTCCACTTATAGAATTCTGGTGAAAAGTTTTAACAGTGAAACACAATCATAGCCTGAATGTATTACAAAGGATGTGTGTGACATTCTGGATTCCTGAGTCACTGTCCTGAAACACTTCTGTTTGCTTGTCCTCTTGTTTGCTTGAATCTTCATTGATAATGTCCATCTGGGCCAAAACTATTTTACTGGAGACCAGATAAGACAAAAACTGTAATGAAATTACAGACATTGAAAACAGAAAACAATGTGGAAAAAATCAAACAAAGTAAGAATGTCACATCTGTAATGTATAACTGAACATAACAGAAGTTAGGAGTTATGTACTTACCATAAGTTGACATCTGTGTTGTACAGAAAGTCTGACCTCATTCATCTAGAGTCTGTTGTACTAGATCTATGACTATCTCATCTGATTTTTCTTCTAGAGCTTCTATATATGATATATGTGCTGTAACCACTTGGTCAAAGACTCATACTTTTGTGACGCTTTACAAATTGGACATTGTCGAAACAATCTGAAGACATTGCTCTGGCACATCCTTTAACAGCCTAGCCTCCCAAGAGTTATGTAGCTCGGGACTCTGACCCATCGGTGAAGAAGAATGAAAAGAACATCAGATTTAGAAGTTATGCACTTGAAATAACTTGGCATCTGTGTTGTCCATTTTTATTCTTGCTCACATTCCCTCCCAGCCATCTCCTGGCCTTGTCATTCCTAGAAGGATCTTGGATAATATAGGAATGTGCATTTTCCTATTTGGAGCCTCAGTCTTTTTTCTTTATCTGTCCTAACTCTATAAACCAGTAGGCAGTAGGTAGCAAACGGGATCTGAGGAATTGGGGATGTGTAGTGCATTATGGGAGGAGGAAGGAGCTTGAGACTAAGATCCAAAATTTTGGAAAATGCATCCAAGTCAGATCAAGGATTGGATGCATAACCCGCCAGTGAGGAAGAAAAGGACTACATCTGATCTGTGGTTGTAGCAGGAGACATGACATGAAAACTCATTTAAAATAAAATTCTGGCAGATTATACTAGTGTGCATGGCAACACCTATGTGACAGAATTTATGACAGACAAAAGGAATCAAAACATCAAATGAATCACACATGCAAAAATACAGCAAAACAAGTGATGTCAGAGGAAAGTCCACTACCACTGAAGAAAGCCAAAAAAATAATAGAAACTGTAAACCCCTCCACACTCCCCCATGTGTGGGGCTTTGTTCCCCTTCTCTACTTAAAGTATACCAACTCTTTAGTAGCACAACCATGGTGAAAGGACAAAGACCACCAGCAAAAATTGTCCCCATGCCCTACAAAAGAATTGCATTGCAGAAAACAGTTATCCTGAATTACCGCTGCCTTCAGAAATAGAAAACATTAATAATTCTGACTGTCTAACACTTAAACATACTATACTAAACCATTCAGCTAAATGGACCCAAATCAGGTTTGCAAACTACATTAAAACCACCAATAGCAATGATAGTCATTACATGTAATTAGATGTATGTGCCGCAACAAGAGAGTTTTATGGAAACAGGGTTTGGCAAACCTGCATGATTACCAGGTAGTAATATCCATAGGTAAACACATGTGTAGTAATATCCATAGGTAAACACATGTGTAGTAATATCCATAGGTAAACACATGTGTAGTGTTTGCACATAGAGAAGCTGTACAAGAAATAAGTAATCAGAGGATTTAAATGGGTTATTAAAATAAGGCTGTAGAAAGAGAGATTTTTCTGAAAAGTTAAAGTTGTAGAACAGAGTTGAAAGAATGAGGCTAACTTGGGGATAGATAATATATAGTCTAATTACAAAACTGTGCTGAAGAGAATAGACTGATAAAATACAATTGAGATATAGGCGTCAGTTTTGTAGTTTGATGGAGAAAGTTGAATAGATATAGACGTAGGGAATACAAAAGTAGAGGAAAGGTAGGTGATGAGAGAGGAATAAGACGATATGGGGTGAAGCAGCAGGGTAACAGATTGACAACTTAAGGATGCAGGGCTGGTACTGGTGTATAAATTTAAAGTGCTGTAGCAGCACAAAAGAAAGCAGAGAAGATGGGCATGATACGATGGGATTTCATTAACCGACAGGATAGGGAATGTAAGAAAGTATAAAAGTGCATTCATAAAAGAATAGGAGTGTCTTTTTAGGATATGTGTACATCTTTAATTGTCTTCTGCTACACATGCAAAATTTTAAGACTTGGAAATACTTTTCTAAAATTGTTTAATGTTGGACAATGAATCACGTTAGGAGGTAGTTTGTTCTGAAACTTGGCAATATAACAAGGGTAAACAGCACCCTATAGTGATTTAAAAACCAACAGGGAAGACTTTTACAGAACATAGTTATTTTTTGGCATTTAATTCTACCATTGCTTGTAACTCAGTTAGCTCTAGCATGGTATACTTTCTATGCAGAGTTTGTATATCTTCCCTCTGTCTGTGTGTGATTTTGCTGAGTGCTTCAATTTCCCACATCCCGAAAACATTCAACAGATAAACTGGTGATCTTCCAAAGTGCATGAAATTCTTGTGCCACATATGAGCAAGTGTTGTGTGTGCATCATGCAGTGGGCTGGCATCCTGCCTAGGATTAGTGTCTCAGAATTATGCAAACTGAGTACCTGAATAGGTTTTACCTCTCCAATGACTGCATATCGGATTAAGCTAGTGAACTGACAAAAATGAATGAATGAAAGTTTCATAATGTTTTCCCCAGGTAGTAAAAGGGATTATTTAGATTTTGATGGCACTGAACAGATTCGAAGACAGTTGACAGCTGTATTTGGGAACTTGATAAGGGTCTGAAGAACAGATCTGTCTAATGTCATTCAAATATTAAGAACAACTTACTGTCTTGATGACTTTATGTCACTGAAAGCTGAAAACAGAAGGTTGAGCATTGATCTCCTCTCGGGCCACAGTAAAGTCCTTCTGTAGCAAAAAAAATGGCAGATTTGTTTGCTGATGCTTTATCTGTTTTGAAGGCATCTAGGGAACCAATAAGGTTGCTCAGGATTGGCATCACTGCTGTGAAGTAAAAGATAGAATAGTTTACAGTATCAAATGCTTTCAAAAAAAAAAATCAAGAACCGCCACTCAGTCCTTTAGAAGTTTAATCTGGAGTAAACAAGTGAGTGCAAGTAGTGCAATGTCAGTTAACAGTTAAGAATGAGGTCCTTTGAGTCTAATTTATGATGATGCAGATTTGTATATGACAAAAACATTAGTTGTCAATATCTTTTTCTAGCAGTTTTGGTAGATACCCAACAGATAAAGGATGGATGTTGGCCATATAGATCAGCAGGCATATCTTATGAATTAAGAGCACTAACATTTAGTTCCATAATATGGCTGGTAAAAAACAAACAAACTAAAACTAAAACTTGATAAGATACTCTAGTAGTACCAATTTAAGAAATTCAAGTCATATAATGCCTGTGACTGTTGAATGGTAGGGTTTAATTTTCTGAGCAGGAAAGCCATGCATTGCAATATAAATGGCTTCAGTATTGTATCTTACCAGACACATGACATCCAAGTGTTTGAACTGTAACATTTGACCTAAAATGCTGATTCACTGAACAAGGTAACTGTGATTGGGTTTGTCCATTGCCACAGGGTACATCATCCTCAGAGAAGATTATATTAAGTTTGGGGATGCAGGAGGAAATAAAGCTGCCCATTAAAATGTTGTTCGAAATGCTGAGTGCTGACATGCTCTCAAAACACCTGAAACTACAGATAAAGAACAAGCCCCCTCATCCTGCACTCCCCCATATAAGGTGTAAGGTCCCCCCACACACCCCAAACTTATATATACCAACTCAGAGATTGTCATACCTCAGAGAAATGGGAGTACTCTGGGATATGGTCATTTTGGACTTTGTATACATATGTCCATTTTATGGCCATTCATTAAATTTGTTTTTCCCTTTGTTCTCTAGGTGTTTTTTCCCTACCTCCCAACCAGTTAGGCACCTCCAACCGAAATTAAATCTATTTATTACCTAAGGGTGCTTGGAATCCTATTGCAGATTCCCTTGGGTAAAAGATATGGAAAGGGGCCATCATTCAATCAAAAACTTGGGAGTTTTTTTGCTCTCAGTGGCATTCTACTAATGAGATCTATTTTTGTTTGAGGCCCTGCCCCTCTCCTTGGGTGGTGATATTTATTTAATTTTATTTATTTATTTTATATTTGTCTACCGGGAAAGTCCGATTGGACAAGCCGTCCTTTTTCAGTGGAGGCCTGCGGAGAAAAGCTCCATGATTATATACAAAAATAAAATCCACAAATAGAATACACAGAAATAAAATAGAATACACAACATAATGTATAAAATAGAATACACAATATAATATACTCTGATACATTTGATGTAGCAGACTAGAGTACAGTATACAATTTTACAGCTAACATTGCAACATCACAGGCCTTTTTCTATGCAGTTAGTCTTGCAACAACTTACGATTCTTATATGCCGGTACGGCAGGTATATTTTATACAGAGTAGAAAGGAGAACAATGGAAAAAAATAATGAAAGGTAGAGTAGTGCTTACAATACTTAGGATGAGCCGAATTTTTTAAACGAGGGTTCATAATACAGCATACTGTAACTATGTTCTTACTCAGGGTTGGTACAAGGGCATATCCATGATTTAGTTAAATGGGACTTTATGCTCTTTTTGAAACTTATAGTGCAGCTAATAGTTTTAATTTTTAATGATCAAGTAGTCGAAATTTTGGCTATGTAATTTGAGTAGAGGGATTCTCCAGCAGTATTATTAGCTTTGGATATCTTCAGTAATGATTTGTTGGTGGAGTGCAAGTCATGATTAGTCATGTAGGGTAGTAAGAGGTTTTGAAGGACAGGATTTTTTTCTGGTTGCTTAAGTATTTGATGAGCCATTGTATGAGCACCTACGTCACTGTAGGAACCATTTATGCACCTCTACAAATCCACTCATGATGCTTCATACAGCCTACAAGGGCTACCATCACTGGTTTGGATTGCTATGCTTATATATCTCCCCTGCAGCATCCTCTATGAGTTCAAATCCAACCTTACCTTCTGGCAATGTTTGGGCTAGGAGAGATGAAATGAGCTGATTGGGACTCATCTCCTCAAACACGTTGTCCAAACCACTAATCAAATCCAGGTCACCTGACTCATTGTTAGAACTTTATAGCCACCAGTGAGGATCACAGAAAAGTTCTGTTGTAAAACAAATCAGTCTCAGTGCTTTCATCTGAATCACTTTCCATTTGGCTTCCATTAAGGAACTTGACAAGGATCCATTTTAGTTTGATGACTGTGGTAGTATATTTGGAAAGTTAAGTGTAAATGTGAAGGATAAAGGAGCTGAACTTAAGAACAATATACCGATGTTTACATTTGGCACTAATGACATTTGGTTAGTATTTAGGGTCTCCCTTTTACCACAAAAACACTAAAAACTATAAAACTATAATAGTATTACCCCAAGCTACCTGTATTTTCTCCTCTCCCCTATCTACTTCTACAAATTCCCTCTGTTTATTTTTAAAATAGTCACTTTGCATTACACTTGTATAATATATTCCTTACCTGAAAACTAGCTCTCTGATTGTTACTTGAGAAATGGTTTCCATCCCGCACCGTTTTGCCCTCACTTCGCTTGGGCTCCACTCTGCTCACCTGCCCTACCTCTTTCTCACCTACCCTTGCCCTCCCTAGGTTTATACCCAAAGGCCATAAACTTCCTCCAGTCACACCTACCTTCCTATACAACCCCATTACTCCACCCTATAGCCCCTTCCATACCACCACCTCAACTACCACAAATATTCTACCATAATACCCCCCCCACTCCCACAAATATTCCACCATAATAAATAAGATAATTTCTACCCCTCTAGCTACACTCTGATGAACTTCCTTCTCTGTATCAAAACTATCTTACTATCAGATCCATACTACTCCATTTACTAAAAGTAACACTCCCACATTCTATCTTAAATGGACAGCCGCAAACACCCTTCTAAATTAGACAAACTCCTGCCTTACCTAGTACACAATAAATCATTGTACCAGATACTCATTCTAATGGCCCCACTAAATCTACTAATAATGACAACTATAATCACTTCCTATCACTCAAGTATTCCCAAACCTCTTCCTTTGCATTCCACATCTAATATACATCCAATCACCTTCATGCCAGCTAACATCTATATTAACAGCTCCATCTTTAATGATACAACCCTTACCCAAGTTAAATTGCCTCAACCCCAATACTCAAACTTACCCACCATCTCCTTAAAATATGACAAAAACTTTACCAAATACCTTAAACATATTGTATAAACTGCATTCAAATTAATCCTGTGTGGAGACGTACATCCAAACCCTGGCCCAGCCAACAATCTCCCAACCTCAACACCCCCCCAGCCAGCAAATAAACAGCTATCTGACAACAAGCTTGCAGTTTTAAAAGTACTGTATTTTATTTTTTCTGTTAACTAACTGTTTCACTCAATGGTGTGCTGTGTGTCTCTCTGCAGTTAGTTACCCACCCTCCCTCCCTGTTCTTGTGTTGGTATTAGTCTTGGTGGCTCTGGAATTGCCCGCTTCTCCTGTAAGTCTGTATTTGAACACTCGTCCTGGGTCCATCTCATTTGCTCACTTAACTGAGTACAGTGAGATCATATTCTGAGTCTAGTGTTCACTCTACTTAATACAGAGAGAAGATTTGAGAAGGCCAACCCACTTAGGTTCTTCCTTCCTCTCTCCTTGCACTTTACTAACAAAAAAAAAAAAAAAAGAAAGAAAAAAAACTGCACTTTATTCATCTGCTTTTACTGTATTTGTGTTTCCTCCTACTTTATTTTGCTTTTGCCTCGTCTTAATAGTACTCAATTTTATTTATTCTGCTGCATTTATTACTGCTTGGTAGTAGCCTGATTCAATTGTAACTGTTATTCTAAGTCTTTTGGTTTAAGCACTTGAGCTTCATACAGGCTGTTTTACATTAAGGTTTGTTGTCTGCACTGTTGTGGCAGGACAGGAAGCTTACATCCTTCTAAGTTGGGAATTGCTGATTGAAGGCTCAGTGGCTGCTATTCTAAAAGTGTACTAGTTCTCATTTAAGCACTTGGGCTTCAGGCCAGTTATTCTACATTAAGAAGGCTTGTGGTCTGCACTCTTGTTGGAGGAGAGGCTGGATTCTGTCCTTCTGAGCTGGGAACTTCTGGTCACAGGCATATTGTGCCTGCTTATTTGAACTGTTTCTTTCTGAAATTGGTGCACCTTGTTGTTGTAGCATAGACCAGATTTAGGCCTGCTGAATCTAGTTTTGTTTGTATAACCTGAGCACTGATACAGGCCATCTTTTTTTTGGAGAAGGTTCCCCTGCACCCTAGTGGCAGGAGTGTGCAATTAGAACTTGTTTGATTGAAGACTGCTGGAACAGGGCTCGGTTTTGAGCTTTTTTCTGGTTAATTGGGTAACTTGTTTAAATCAGTTTGTTCATTTTCTATTGTTTTATATATATAAAATAATTGCACTTTATTCAGTACTTTTACTGTATTTGTGTTTCTTCCTACTTTATTACTAGGGGCATTGACTACAACTCTGATCTGAGATATATAACAATAAGTATCCTTTTCTGTGCATTTAAAGTGTTTTTTATTGTATCTGCTTTATTATCTGAAAAAAATGTACTTGTTTCCCACCTATCTAAGCTAGTATAGTCCGGTTTTCAGGTTAGTGCTGAATTCAGGGCTGTGTTACAAATCTCTGTGTTTGCCCATACCTTTCTTGGATAGAAGGAAGTTTCTCTGTTCACCTGTGAGAAAGGGGAGTTTTGAGCAGCCTAGCTTTCCCAGGAGGAGTGGTTTCAGCCCAAAAATTAGTAGTTTATTGACCATTTTGGGCTAATTTCTATCTCTTTCATTTCCCTGCTATAAAAAATGCATTTGCCCAGTTTTGTGCGCTGGGCAGTGCCGGTTAGCTGGGGTATAACTAATCCCGGCTTCACAAAGTCTCCTCTTCAATTTTTCCCTTGGAACTAGACAAACTTTCAACTTAAGAACTCAAGCCATTCATTTCTTAGCCCAGCACTTGCTCAAAACGCATAGCAAGCACTTATAAACCCTAGCACTAGACCCCCCCCTATACTGAATAGAAGGACAAGGCTCTCTATTCGAACCTACCAGCCAATCAGTACACTGTACCTATCCAGGCATGTCCAAAGGGCAGTTTCAGGTGTACTCTCCAGACCAACAGGTGAATCTGGGCATTTTGAGGCAATGTTACAACTGCCTCATGTACACAGACAACCCTCTCCTCCTACCACCAAACACTAATACATGCGAGAGATGCAATACTATGGCATGCTAGCATTTTGTCTGCACCAAGTTGTTTTTAGTATAATAGTATGGTCTATTTGCATAGCTTCACCTTGTTCACTAATGTTATTCATGTAACTGTGTTGTGTGTGGACAGCTCATACTGGTGTCTAATTATTTCTGTTTAATTGTGCTGTTACCGGTGGATAGAATCACATTAAAGAACCACAACAGATTGCTGCTCGCAATATTTTTATCTGTGACTGCATAACTGTCTGAGGTTTCTTCTAGCAGATGTTCTTTCAATTGGCTCAGTATCTGCATATACTAGTAGTTGGTTCAAGACATTTTCCTGCATGCGATAGCTAATTTGCTCAGTTTGTTTTTTGTAATCTTTATAATATATATTTACCATCTCAAAAGTGCTTACTCCTCTCTGTACTCTTGTTTTCTAGACCTAACACCACTCTTAAGTATTCAACTGCGGTACCACCTTTATCATTCTTATAAGAAAAGCGCAGTCCGGGTCTGAACTGTCTGCAAACAGCTAAAGTTAACTTTGAGTATGTGTCTACCTGTTTGAGCCAATATTCCTTTTCCCCTGGAGAGCACTCTGCTTTGGCTTGTAAGCAGCCCCCCCCCCCCCCCACACACACACACACGCACGCATCTTCCACTTTCTCTCTTATTCCCTTCTGTTAGCTAATAGTATCCATAAATGATCAATACTGTGTGTTTGTTAATTTAAACCAAGACCAAAGTAGCCTACTGATACAAGGTTATCCTGTTTTTCCACCTGAGAAATGGTTAAGAAATTACTTACAGTTTCAGAGCAGTCCTTGGTCAATTGTGATTGTTTCTTAAACACAAACTTGTCTTTGTTTTGACTCATTAGCAGCAGTACAAAGAACTGCCTGCTCACACCCTTGTTCTCCCCCCTTCCCTGTTTATTACCTTAAGACAATCCCAAAGTTAATAAATATTACCTGTGGCAGGCACCATTTCTAAAACTACAACTACCCTTGTCACTATCATATGTTCATTTATCAGTTAACTCTGTTAACTGATTGTTCCCAGCCCCCTCATAAGAGCAACTAACAGGGTCTCTACCCACTTCGCTCCCCACCCTACCCCCTATTCCCTCCTGCCCCCAGTGGTCCCACCTTTATTACACTCACAAACCCCTCCCATCTTTCCAATAGCCAACCACAGCGCTAACCCAACACTACCTCCTCCATCTTCCCACTACTATCACGCCTCCTCAACTAACATGTACAAGCATACCTTACCTATGCTCACTGCATGCACTCTCCTAGCATATCTTACATCCTACCAAAGCTCCATCATTCCCCCACTCAACCACTACCACTGTACTACTACTCACACCACCACTCATGTCTCACCCTCACTCAGCTCCCCTCCCACCAACTCAAGAACCATCCCTATGCACCCCCCACATATTCTACCAACTATATTACTCAAACATAAAGCATCCCTACAACTTAACACAGTAACCCTCCCACCATACTTATTACCCAAAGAGCACAATCATAAAGTTTCCCTTATAAACAAACACATTCAAAAACTGAGAAAACTAATAGCCTCATGCATATCAAAACTAGCCCTAAGTGGAGACATCCACCCCAACCCTGGCCCTACCATCTCCAACCCCAATCCTCATAATCAGACTAGAAACCACAACATCTCCCATATTACAGCCAATAGAAAGCCAAGTGACTTCCTTCTACTAAGCCTAAATATTAGAAGTATATCCAACAAAGTCCATGAACTCCATGCCACAATAGACTTGTACTCCCCAGATATAGTCATCCTGACAGAAACCTGGCTAAAACCTCACATTACTAGTGAGCGAATACTCCCTACAGGTTACGGCATACTAAGAGTAGACTGGCTAAACAAGAAAGGAGGCGGTGTAGCTATATTATTTAAACAGCATCTAAACATCCAATCTTAAAATCATCAGCTCCACAAATAGGCAATGAAGAAATAATATATACCAACCTCAAAATAAACCAAAACAAAACCATTAACATAATTGAATGCTACTTCCCACCTGGCCAAAACATCCCACCACTAGAAAACCTTCTCAGCTGGTCTACCCACCAACTCCCCCAAGAAACTATCATTTTAGATGATTTCAATATTGACTGGCAATCCTGTTCTGGCAACCATCCACCCCATCATATAAACCTTCATGGCTTCACCCAACTAGTCCATTCGCCAACCAGGATAAATAAAAACTCCAGCAAGCAGACTACCCTGGATTGGAAGCTAGTCAGTAAGAGCCCCCAGTCATATATAACAGGCTGCTTATCAGATAGCATCAGTGATCACTCCCCAACATTCCTACTCAAAAAATACCTATACCAAGCTAAACCTGTCATCTACCGTCAAATACGTAAAAAGCTAGACTTTAACCCACTCACATTCATTTAACCCACTCACATTCATCTCATGCCTACTGCGGTGGTGGTGCTGCGGTAGCGTTGTCACCTCACAGTAAGATGTTGTCCTGTTCGATTCTCAGCTAGAGCGTCTTCTGTGTGGAGACATGCGTGAATGGGTGTACCTTCATTGAAGGTTGTGCATCAGAGCTGGCAACTCGGCACGTAAAAATCTACTGCCAATCATTAGCAGACCGGAGTTCCGCTGTGGCGACCCTTAATCGGGAAAAGTCAAAAGACACAACAACATTCATCTCATCTCTCAAAGAATGTAACTGGCATCCTCTAAAGTACCTCAGTCTTGATGACGCAGTTGAATTTTTTAATACTACCTTCCTGAGCATCCTTAATTACCATGCCCCCATAAGACTTTCCAGAACCAAAACACAACCCTCCCAATGGCTACAGAAAACCACTAAGTCAGTAACGAAAAACAGGGATAAAGCCTGGGAGCACTGGCGCAAAACCAAAACCCCCTCAACTAGACAGAAATTCCTAGAACTACGCAATAGAGTCAAAAAGCTAATAAAACAGGACAAATTCCAATACTACCAGTCTGCCCTAGACTCCTCACAACACAGCCCCAAACAATTCTGGTCCTCCATAAACTCTATCCTCCACCCAGGTAAAGTCAGTACCCCTCCTCCTAACATCCCTCACTCCTCAGAAAATACTGCTACCTCATTCAACGCACACTTCACCCAAACCATACTATCGCTAGCTAAACAACACAACCCCCCTCCCCTCCAACCCACACCTTCAACTAGTAATCTCCCCACTGCCTTCTCTTTTTCTCCTGTACCTACCTCCAACATAAAAAAACTCTTAACTAAACTTAAACCCACCAAATTAGCAGCAGACAACCTCCCAAGTGAATACCTACAAATCACAGCTGATGCTCTGGCCTACCCAGTATCCATCTTGATTAACCGATCTCTGTCAGAAAGTTACGTTTCCACACTGTGGAAAGTATCACATATAATTCCCCTCCACAAAGGCAGACCCTCCACAGAACTAACCAATTACCGCCCCATAGCTATTCTCTCTCCACTCTCCAAAATACTAGAGAGATGCATGCACTCTCAGGTCTCAGACTACTTCCTTACTAACAACCTCCTTTCCAGTACTCAGCATGGTTTCCGACCAAACCATAGCACCACCACTGCCTTACTCTCCTTTACTAACACTATCCTTCAGCATAAAAACAATGGCTATCTCTCCTCTGCTACTTTCCTAGACCTATCTAAAGCATTTGACATGGTCCCACACAAACAACTTATCTCTGTCCTCAATAACCTATCCTTCTCTCAATCAGTCACCAACTGGTTTCAGAGTTACCTGTCTGACCACCAACAATCCATTGTATGGCAGAATGACATATCTCCCCAACTACTTGTCTCCATAGGGGTTCCCCAAAAATCCATCTTTGGTCCCCTACTCTTCTCTGTTTACACCAATAATCTAGCCTCTGCCACCAAACATGGCACACTCATGCAATAAGCAGATGACTCAGCCATCATCTGCTTAGCCCAGTCCCTACCCAAACTGCAAAAAGTCACACAGGAAGCCTTTTCCTCTGTTGAAACTTGGTTATCCGATGCCCAATTAATACTCAACCCAAACAAAACTAAACTACTTATCTTCCAACCCACCAAACATACTCAAAACAACTCTCACTTTAACATCACAGCAAAAGACAACACCACTATATACCCAACTGAACACACCAAATTGCTAGGAGTGGAAATAGACAATAAACTAAAATTTGACATTCACATATCCATGACCATAAAAAAGTCCACAAAAAACTAGGAGCGTTATACAGAAATAAGCAACTTCTCACCAAAGCAGCAAAGATTTCAATAGCAAATTCCCACCTTATCTCCACCCTACTTTATGCCTCTCCAATATATACCAACCTAAGGCAATGCGATATAAACAAGCTAGAGACCTGCTACAACAAAATCACCAAATTCACCACAGGGGCATCCTACCATAGTCACCACTGTCTCTCACTTGCTGAACTGGGCTGGCTTGAACTCCCACACCTCCTTCAGTGGTATCAACTCTCATTCACCCACAAACTAGTAAATCATCCACTAAATGTCCCATCCCTCCAGAATCTACTCCAACCCTATCGCACCACCAGACCACTAAGATCCAGCAACAAAAATCACTTTCAGATCACTAAAGCCAATAACTCTGCCGGTGAAGCACTATTCTCTTGCACCATAGCCAAATTATGGAACTCCCTTCCACCCACAATTACCTCCGTACCATCATGCACCCACTTCAAAACTTTACTAAAAGCGCACCTAAAAACATGCTGGCTATGCCCTTGCAACTCCCACTCTAATATCACCCAGCAAATCCAACCACTACCTTTCTTTCCACTCCACTAACTACCTTGATTATAGCAAGCGCAGATGCTCATAAGCCTAGTACTTATTATACAGCAGGAACTTCTTATTGTAACATTTCTTAATGTCTGTTATGTACTTCACAGATAAAGATTCTAGTTGTTTACTGATGTACTATGTTCTTCATCTGTAAATATGTTGTAAGTAATTGCTATGTTAAATTGTTAATCGCTATGTAATACAATGTAAGTACTGTCTGTTTATTTTAACTGTGGAGCTTTTCTCCCCGGGCCTCCACTGAAAATGGACCTACGTCCAGTCGGACACTCCTGGTCAACAAATGTAAATAAATAAATAAATAAATAAATTATACAGCCAAACTGGAGGCTAAGCTCTCTCAACCCAAGACTGGATCAGACAGTCAAGAGGAGAAGGGAAATACTTGCATCATACCACCAGTCTCACATAGACCCATTAAACCAGCACTGGCAAAAAACACACATAAATACATGAAAACATACTCGTAGGCTCTAAATAAAAATCTTCAAAAGCAACAGAGACCTCCAAAGCAGACAATCAAGCAACCTCCACCCTCCAACACAAACCATAAAACACATACTTCACAAAACCCATGTGCCATGCAATCACAGCCCTTAAGGCAAAATAACATACCCAATACACTAGTAATAGGTTCTATAGTCGGGAACACTGACGTCCCACTCACTAGGCTGAATAAGGAGAAGGTTACTGTTAGCTGCCTGTCAGGTGCCAGGATCCGCCACATAACACAAGCACTCAGGTCACTCCAAAACAAGTACAAATACGACTCTGTCATTGTCCATGTTGGTGTGAATGACCTGAGCCTTACCTCCCTGGACTACATGAAAAGAGACATGGAAGAGCTCTCTGATCACATAGCCCAGGCCGATATGACCCTGACCCTGAGTAACATCCTGCCTTCGCCAAGAATGATACCACAGTATAAAGAAAAAATTATCAATTTCAACAATTGGCTAAGTTTCTGATGTCATTCAAAGGGAATCCAGTATCTGTCCACCTGGGATGACATGCTCGACAAGCTACGCTGCTTTGCTAGAGACAGCGTGCAACTGTCACCCTTAGGCTTTCAAATACTGACCAAGGCTCTTGCCACTCCCATAGCACCTTTTTTAGGCAAGGCTCAAAAGACAAACCCACTGCCATAAATAGCACAAGTTACAAAAACCTGAGGTTAATACTACTCAATGCCAGAAGTCTAAACCTCAAAACGCACACATTCGAGGCACTCCTCAGTATGGAGAAAATTGATATATGTGCAGTAACAGAAACCTGGTTTAAGGCTCCAGAGAGCACCCCATCACTACCAGGCTACATCTCATACCATACATTTCGGCCACAGAACCCAGACCGAAATACAAAAGAAGGGGGCATACCCATATTCATCAAGGATACCCACACCTCCAGGTTAGTGGCACAGCACGATACTTCAGAGATCATCCATGTGCAACTAACAATGGGCAAAACTGCAATTCAAATTGTAGCTTGCTACAGATCACCCACCATGTCCCAGGACCCCCATTCCAGGTTTCTGGAAACACTGGGAAACATAAAGGTCCTACCAAACACCCTAATATTGGGTGATTTCAATAACCCAAACATTAACTGGGAGAACTACTCAAGTACTAACTCCCTTGCCTAACATTTCCTAGAATTTATAAACTCAAACACCCTGGATCAACTGGCCAGCACTCCTACCAGAGGTGACAATGTATTGGACCTGGTCATCACCAACATGGGTGACCGGTGTTCCACATTGTAGGTCAACCCCTCGCTGGTTAGATCTGACCATAAACAAATCACTCTGGATATCCACATTCTGCTCTTACCCCAAGACAAGGAAACCACCATGAAAAACTTTTCAAAAGCAAACTTCACGTTACTTAAGACCAAGATGGAAAGTTTCAAAGCCCCCATGCTAAAGGATAATGCTGTCCAAGCTGCAAAATCCTTTACTAATGCATTCTACGGGCACCTACAAAAATGCATGGATTGTGCTATCTCAAGCAAAACCAAGACTCACTCCTCCAGGAAAAGGAAACCAGTCTGGTGGACCCCTGCCATAAACAAGCTACACATTAGAAGGAGAAAACTAGTACAGAAAAGAGTAAAATCCCAAGAAGAGAAGACATCCCTGATCAGTATCAGCAAGAACTATGATCCCTCATTAAATCTTCCAAGGCGAGCTTCGAAAGAAATATTTCCAAGACTCTAAAGATAACCACAAGGCATTGTTTAGCTATGTCAAGAATCTAAGTGGCAATGCTCAGATCTGCTTGGAGTTAGTGCAGAATGGCAGAAAATACACTGAACCGACCGATATCACCAACATCCTGGCAGACAGGTTCAGTGCAAACTTCACCCACCTCTCACCCCCAAAAGGACCCATAACCATACCAGAAGAATGTAGAGTCCCTGAAATCACAGACACTCAGGTTAAAACAGCCCTCTCCAAAGCCAAAACACAGCATCAATGGGACCGGACAGTGTCCCAGGCTGCGTCCTACACAAGCTCAAAGACGAATTAACCCCTCACCTAAACACACTGTTCAAACTCAGTCTCTTCACAGGCTATGTACCCATAGAGTGGCGAACAGCAACAGTTATTCCACTCCACAAAGGTGGAGTCACAACAGACACCAGGAACTATTGCCCTATAAGCCTGACTAGCTTGGTCTGCAAGGCTATGGAGCGCATCATCATGGAACTCAATAACAGAGACATTGGGAACCTCCAAACACCAGACCCTACACAGTTCAGCTTTGTTAAGAGCAGATCATGCCTCCTAAACCTTGTGGACCTCTTTGAGACAGTTACCAAGGCTATAGACGAGGGAAAGGTGGTACACACAGCCTATCTAGACCTCGCAAAGGCCTTCGACACCATTTCCCATTCTGGTATTATAGACAAGCTCACCAGCCTCAACATAAACCCCTACATCACAAGATGGGTTGCCAACTAGCTCACGGACAGAACCCACATGGTGAGAGTTGCAGGAGCTAGGTCCAACTCTAAACTGGTTACAAGTGGCATTCCCCAAGGCTCAGTCCTAGTACCCCTTCTGTTTGGCATATACTTCTCAGAGGTACAGGCAAGCACAGGAGGACTATGGCTGACCAAGTTCACAGACAACTGCAAACTAGTGGCTATAATTGACTCTCCAGCTGACACAGACATCCTCCAAAAGGGTCTCACTGAGACAGATACCTGGTGTCAAAATCATGGCCTCAAGCGAAATGCCAAAAAGTGCATAGTCATCCCCTTTGGAAAAAACAAAGTATCCACAAACTACCACATAGGTGGTAGTCCCCTAAATATGGAAAACATAATAAGAGATCTGGAGACCCAAGTAGAAAGTAATCTCGCCTTTGATAATCACATTGCCAATGTGGTTAGAAAATCCTTCTATGTGGCCCACCTAATCACAAAAGGGTTCACATCCAGATCAAAAGAGGTCATTGTGCCCCTCTACTCGTCATTCATCAGACCAATCATAGAGTACAATGCCCCATTTAGGATGTACCTTACAAGACACCTGCAACAGCTGGAAAGACGACAGAAGTACCTCACCAAGAGGACTACTGGCCTCAAAATATGCCCTATGCAGCTCAACTGAAGAAACTCCAGCTGTACTTGGTTGCATACCACCTACTCAGGGGTGATCTCTGCTTGACATACAAGGCCATGTCCAACCCAGCATTGATGGACATGCTCCACCTAAAGAAAACCATATCCCCTCGAGCCACATGCCCAAGGGATCTAAACCTCACTACAAGAATGAACAGGACGTGCTGGAGGGATAGATTCCTGTCCCAGAGACTTTCCATGTTTTGGAACAAGATTCCAGTCTACATTAGGCAGAGCTCCTCACTAACACTCTTCAAGAGAAACTTTGGCAAGTGGATGGGAAACAGAAAGTTTACCCTGGGGATCACTTCAGTGGCTCTGCTGGACAGAGGCACAGGGAAGTAATCTAAGAGGGCGGCGAAAGCCAACACATTCTGGCTAGGCTTATAAATGCCTTCGGGCAGATAGCCTAGTACCGATCTATGAACCTATGAACCTAAGAATTCCCAGTAGAGACAAAACAGACATTGTTATACTGAATATGAACATCAGAAGTATAACTAACAAAATTCATGAGCTCCATGCTAACTTAGCCGTCTACTCACCAGACATTGCTCTGTCAACAGAAACCTGGTAAAATCACAACACGAATAGTAGTGACATACCTCCTCCAGGCTATAATATCATGCGCTCTGAGAGAATAAATAAAAGAGGAGGTGGAGTAGCTCTACTCTACAAAAATCACCTCATCATAGAAACAGTATCTGAAATAACCTTAAAACTCAACAATGCAGAAATATTGTACACACAGCTAAAATTCAACCCTAATAAATATATATATATCTATATATCTAACTATACACATATATATATATATATATATATATATATATATATATATATATATGGGTCTAGGTTAGAAGATCGACAGCCGATATAACCGACAACGGATTAGCGGGCGCCAGATGATCGACACTCGGAAGACCGACGCTACGGATGAACATGCCGACGCCAGGGATAGTGAGTTGGAAAGAAGGCTGTGTGAGTATGCGGTGGTGACGGACGTTAGGGTGCGAGTAAGGTAAGTGTGGATAGTGACAGTCTGTGGGGATAGGGGTGGGTTAAATGAGTTAGAGTTAGGGCGCGGGTTAGGTAAGTGTGCGGTAGTGGTATTTTTTGGGTTAGGGGCGGGTTAAGTGAGTTAGGGTTAGGGCGCGGGTTAGGTAAGTGTGCGGTAGTGGTATTTTTTGGGTTAGGGGCGGGTTAAGTGTGTTAGGGTTAAGGCGCGGGTTAGGTAAGTGTGCGGTAGTGGTATTTTTTTGGTTAGGGGCGGGTTAAGTGAGTTAGGGTTAGGGCGCGGGTTACCTGAGTGTGCGATAGTGACGGACCTTAGGGTAAGGGTTTGGGTTAGGGTTGTACATAGTTGTGTGTGTGAGGTTTAGTGTGGGTTTGTGAGGATTTTGGTGTGCTTGTGTTCTGTGTGTGGTTTTTGGATAAGGGGATGTGTTTTGTTAGTTGATTGTTGTTATTGTGGTGTGTGCAGTGTATGGGGTTTCGTGTTTGTGGACCGTCGGTTACTTGTTTGTCGGGCATGTGAGGTGTCGTGTTTATGGTTTGTCGGTAATGTGGTGTCGATGTTTCTGTTGTCGGTGAAAGTGGCTGTCAATCTTATGACCTAGAACCATACATATATATATATATATATATATATATATATATATAGATAGATAGATATAGGTCTTTACATGCCACCAGAAGATAATATTCCAGTGCTAGAAAACTTATTACACTGGTGTTGTAATAACCTACCTCAGGAAACACTTATAATGGGGGACCTTAATATAAACTGGGCAGATTGCAATTCCACTCACCCCAAAAAACATATTAACCTACATGGTTTCTCTCAACTCGTCCAGGGACCCACTAGAATGAATAAAACTTCAGACAGGCACTCCACTCTAGAATGGATGTTAACTAAAAGGCCAGCCCTATACCCCCTTTCAGGGTGTCTACCAGACAGCCTTAGTGATCATTTTCCCAGTTATTTGGTCAGAAAGGAAACAATGCAATCTAAACAACCCATTCTACTACAATTAAGAAAGAAAAAGCAACTAAACTCCTGTAAACTTATAGAAATACTCAAACATTGTAAGTGGGCACCTTTAAAACTCTTGCCCCTACAAGATGCAGTAACGTACTTTAACATTACTTTCCTTTCTAGTCTAGATGCACAGGTACCAATTAGATATGTGCGTGCAAAATCTAACTATGCCCCATGATTAAAGAAGGAAACACTAAACCTCCTCAGGCTTAGGGATAAGGCTTGGACTTCCTGGAAAACAAGTAAGTCCCAACTCACATATCAAACCTATCGGGAACTTAGAAATACAGCTAAGAAGCAAATAAAAACAGATTTAACTACAATAGTGAAATACAAACCAAACACCACAGAAACCCACAAAAATTCTGGACCACAATAAATAATATCCTGCACCCAGGTAAAACAGGAACCCTCTCCCCCCACCTCCACCAATAACTCAAACAGCATAGCTACTCAATTTAACAAATATTTCACAGAAATCATCCTAGAGCTAGCTAAAAATCAAACCCAGCAACAAACATGCCCTCCTCCCCAACACCCAACATCACATCTACCTTCTCACTGTAACCAGTAGCAACTGACACCATCAAAAAAACTCCAGAAAATCTAAAGCCGACTACACTAGTGGCCGACAATTTACCTGCAGAATACTTAAAGCTTACAGCTGATGGCATAGCATACCCTATATCAATACTAATCAACAGATCAATAGCTGAATGCCAGGTCCCTTCCATCTGGAAAACTGCATACATCATTCCCCTTCATAAGAGCGGCTCATCTACAGATCTCAATAACTACAGACCAGTAGCAATACTGTCATCACTCTCTAGAATCCTAGCAAGAGTAATTCATATGCAGGTCGCAGACTACCTACTTACTAACAGACTTCTAACCAATACCCAGCACGGTCTTAGGCCATTCCGTATTACAATCACCCGCACTATTATCATTTACTAATGCCATCAATCTTCACAGAAGCAACAATCACTTTGCATCCTCTATCTTCTTGGACCCGTCAAAAGCATTTGTTATGGTTTCCCATACTAACCTTCTTAGCACACTCTCAGACCACTCTTGCATGGTTCAAAGATTACCTCACTGGACGCCAACAAGCAGTCTCATTGCAACAGATCCTATCACACCTATTACCAGTTGAACTTGGAGTGCCCCCAGGCTCTATTTTAGGCCCACTCCTATTCACTATATTGGGTCTATATCACATAGTCGAAGTTTAAAATCTTCAAACATGGAATGTTTGAACCATCCTATTTGAAGTTCAAAAACTTCAACTATGGATAGAAAACAAAAAAAAGAAACAAGCCCCCCTGCACCCCCCACAAGGGGGACTGTGCCCCCCACACTCCGCCATCCACACCACCCGCTACTTAAATATATCAACTCCGAGATCGCACCACATTGAACAAAACGGAAACCTCCCCTTACGGAGATTTCCGTTGAAACGCTCGAACTTCTGCAAATTCGAACTTATGATCTTGACCATATGAGGTTCGAACTTGCAGAAGTTCGACTATCTAATAGGAATCCACTATATTTACAAATAACCTACATCTCGCAACCACTCATACAGCACTCATCCAATATGCAGATGACTTAACTGTGATTTGCTCTGCATGCTCCTTACCTGAACTTTAGGCACTAACTCAGAAAGCCTTTCAAAAAGTTGAATCCTGGCTAAAAAATGCCGAATCTTAAACCCAAAAAAAAAAAAAAAACTATTAATATTCTCTCCTAATAAAATTGCTCCCTCTTCTAACTCTTTCTATATTACCTCACATAACAATACCTGCATAATCCCCTCACAGCACACTAAACTACTCGGAATATAAATTGACCACAAACTTAAATTTGATATTCATATTTCTTAGACAGTAAAAAAAGTACACAAAAAAACTTGGTACCCTGTATTGAAATAAACACTATTTCACAACAAGCACCAAAATAGCCATCGCACAAACCCACCTACTCTCCACCTTACTATATGCAGCCCCCATTCTGATTAACCTTAAGAAATCTGAATTACAAAAACTTGAAACTTGCTACAATAAAATAGCAAGACTTGCCACAAATTCACCAGCTAGAGCTCATCACTGCCTAGCACTCAAGCAACTCCACTGATTAGAACTTCCCCAGCTCCTACACTACACTCAACTCTCAATGACCCACAAAATCCTTTCACAGCCTGAAAAAGTACCCGCCCTACAAAATCTTCTCAAGCCCTATACTACTGCTAGACCACTCCAATCCACCAACAGAAACCACATACAAACCCATATAGCTGAAAATCAAGCAGGAGATGGCCTCTTTTCAAACTACATTGGTAAACTCTGGAATGTCTTAACAACTGATCTCACCTCCCTATCATCCCTAACTATATTTAAACCTGCTCTGAAAAACTATCTCCATAGCAAATGGATTTATTCTTGCACTACTCCCGGCTGATAAGTAAGCTATTCTTTCACCACAACCAGCTTCAGTTCTTATCTACGTCACTTTTATTACACTAATCACCTTCTATTGACAAAAACATCAGCTCGAATACCTTTACATTATCGCTGCCTGCCTTAATGATGTGTACATACTACATCTAAGTAATGCTATAGAATATTACTACCTAATACTTCTTGACTTCTATTATAATGTACTTATATATACATTTTGTTTTATTCTTCTTGTATTCCATTGTAGCTGGAGCTTTTCTCCCTGGGCCTCCGCTGAAAAAGGACGTGTGTCCAGTCAGACTTTCCTGGTCAACAAATGTAAAATAAATAATAAAATATCCTTGAGCAAAGCAGAGACGTCTCATAGTACAGCACATGACAGAGAATTAGAAAATGGATTGGAGATTCATTTTTATAGTTGGGTCTGAGACAGCAGTTGTTTTATTCCACACCAGACATATTTTAAATAAGAGAATGAATCTTGAAATTTATTATTTGGATAATGGCTTTAAATCGCAGTGATATGTAGTCATTCCTTGATGATGTCAAAAGTTAAAGGCAGGTAGAGATATCAATAGTGATGTTTTCCAGAAGGTATTGCATTCTATTTTTGGGGGGTATATATCGTAATGCTTCCTTAATTGACAGAGCCTATGTGGATAGAATCACAGATGCCACTTCAAAAAGAAAAACATTACCAGTAGTGCACCACAGAGCACAATGGTGGGCCCACTTTTATTTGGTATCTGATTCTCAGACCTTCTGCCTAACACTGTTGACCTATGGTTACCCAGTACTGTAGATGACTTTAAATTTGGTGCTGTTATTTGATCTCCCACTCATTTACGATTGCTCCAACACTGGTTAGACAATGTTAACAATTATTGCAAGGACAATGGTCTCAAATCAAATGTGAAAAAATGTGGCATTGTTCACTTTGGTTAATAAAATATTTTTACATACCATATAGGTGACACACCCTCCAATCGCTCACTGATGTAATTCTGCTTGGCGCAGTTGCTTATAATTCCTTATCTTGACCATCATTTTTCTGCAGTAGCTTGGAAAGCCTTCCACCTCCCTCATCTAATTTCAAAAGGCATCTCCTCTAGATCTAAAGAAGTCTTAACTGTTCTTTACTGTATCTCATCAATTTAAAAACTAGTTAAGCAGCTGGTGTAATTCTAGGGGGATCAGGTGTGTGTTAGCTTGGAGTGATTGATAGCCCAACTTGCTTTTCCAAGTATGGCCTCTACCTTCTGTTATACAGATCCACATAGTGGTCCAATAACTTGCTACTCCATAATACCATTTTATATAGTGTCCACTGTCTGTATATTCCAACCTAAAAATAGGTAAAATACCTTGCAGTAAATTCCAGTCAGATCCCATCGAGGTTGCACTGCTCAGTGATATAAATCTTAATGATAAAATCACTGTATCTCAAGGCTCTCCTGCTACGTGACCACATCCATATCGGGTTTTAACAGTGACATGATTCGTTGTAAAGACAGCACCCCTTCTTTAGTGGAATAAAATGCCTATCAGATGTATTGCAAACTGGGAGGGGGGGGTATCAGCATTTATCTGAGACGCAATTATCTCTAGATAGATTGCCTGCAACCCACAAACAGAACTTACT
Source organism: Protopterus annectens (assembly GCF_019279795.1). Taxonomy (NCBI): domain Eukaryota; kingdom Metazoa; phylum Chordata; order Ceratodontiformes; family Protopteridae; genus Protopterus; species Protopterus annectens. Next base: position 427,539,060 of record NC_056740.1, on the reverse strand, counting down.
GAACTTGAAATTACCCTACAATCAACTAATATACTGTTTTAAGTCAAATTCCATGTCCCTGGAAGACTATGAAAATTTCTAAATGTGTTTACTGATCTATCCAGAAATAAAAATACAATTATTGATAGGTGATTTCAACTATCCATTGACTGACTGGAGCATCATAGACTTAATAAATGCTAAAGCCCTTTTACAAGTATTTAACTATTCTACTAGGGCTCACATTTTGCCTGACCTAATTCTCTTTAATACTTCACCTAGCTAACTAGTCTTATTGTATCCTTATCTACGGTCATATCACAAATTGGTAATCTTCTCCTTTAGGGCATCTAAGCTGACCATAATGACCAGCTCTTAATTGAAGGACTTTAAAAACGCAAACATATTAAAACTATACAGTAAGATCTCAAAATTCAATTGCAAAACATCCATCTTCCAAGTAACTTAGCCTGTAACTTATGACAATTATTTTTATTCCCATATTGCCAACATATAACCAAGCAGCCACAATGAGAATTAGATATATTAGGAAACATAAAATAAATGATCCTACCAGAATGCCAGTGTTAATAAAATGTGTAATACAATAATAAAAAAGATAATTAAGGCCAAAATAAATCAAAATCTTCACATGTTAAAGACTCTGTCAAAAAGAGCAATATAAATATGGAAACTACCACTAGGAAGATCAGAGTGGTCATTGATTAAAATTAACATCCAAAGACAAGGCTTATCATATGCGTGGTTGGTTGGCAAAATGGTTAAGGTGTCTACCTTCCAGGCACAAGGTGCAGGGTTTGATTCTCACAGGAGGTAATTGGCTAGGCTTAAAATGGCCCATAAGGGCAGTTGGTCTAGTACTAATTTATAAACCCTTCTTTAATGACACTGGATGATTAACACTCAGATATGGTCTGAATTAATTCATAATGGTATTACCTACATTAACACTAAAGATACTACTACATACCCCCCTACATACTATTTACAATAACTTCCCTTCTTAACTAACCACCTTTTCTCTTAACTATCATCCTTACATTCAATCTGTGAATACTTTTCTTTTTTACACACTTCAAAGATGTAAAATATTAGCTCTGTATATTTATTCCATAAACCTACAATGTTGCTTGATTTAAATGTAACCTTGACTATAAATTGTCAGTGATTTGTAAATGTTTAGATTTCTATGTAACCACAACTTTAAAGTGTCACTTATTTGCACATGTGGAGCTTTTCTCCCCAGGCCTCCGCTGAAAATGGACATGTATCCAGTTGGACTATCCCGGTTAACAAATGTAAAATAAATAAATAAATAAATAAATACTAATATACCTGCTGATACATTTAGTGACCGTTTCATGCCACAAACAGTCACTGAAGTCACACAAATTCTCAAGTCCCTTCCTCTCACCAGAATCAAAGATTGTGTCCTTATTGAACTCTAAACCTAAAAATGTCACCTCTGTCGGCCTTGGAAATATACATTGTTGTTTAATCAATAGCACCAAACACTTCCACCCTGAACGTCTTCTATAGTTGTTCAGTTTAGGCATTCCTAAAGGTTATGTTCTTAAGTTATAGAGAACAGTTAATGATATGCTACCCCAGTTCAGATTCCAGGATTCCTAGATCCATCAGCAAATTCAAGTAGACATGCACTTCTACTGACAGCTAAGAAGTTAATTGTATAATATAAAGCCAACTGCAAAACATTACTAATATATGCCATGTAATGTCACGAGCATATAACAATAGACAATCTCTAATAATGTGTAATGTCTACTATTATCCCTTCACATCTGTGAAATCAGTTCCTGCAGCTACCATTGCACCAGGAAACAACCATTTATCTCATTTAGGATACACATTCCACAAACAGCTGAATACTATAAAATGTAAAGAAACTTTATGTTGTAGAAATAGTCAATAAATAATTCACATTGTTATTGAGAACAACTTCAAAAGGACACTGGCAAGTAAGTCACCATCTGGTAACATGACAAACTGTTACTTTTTTTCAGATTTGTGATGGATTAGCTCTGGTAAACACCCTTTAACAAACATTAATTTTTTAAGCCAAAGTAATAGAGAAGATGGGTCTATATTATATGACCGAAGTTTTATAACTTTGAATACCATATGATCTACACCATTTGGTTGAAGTTATAAAACTTAGAACAGTGAAAAAAAAAATAACCTAACAGATTAAAGCAGGGGGACAAGACCCCATGCACCCCCCACACCCCCACTCTTTAAATATACCAACTCCGAGATTGCACTACAGTGCAGTAAAGGGAAATCTTCCCTTTACCGCATTATAGTGCAGTCTCGGAGTTGCTATATTTAAAGAGCGGGGAGTGTGGAGGTGCAGGGGGGCTTGCCCCCCTGCCTACAACCTTTAGTTTAGGGTTTGTTCTATTGTACTATTATTTTATTTCTTTTATATATTCAAAGTTTTATAACTTTGACCGTATGGTGTCGATCATGATTCATATGGTATTTGAAGTTATAAAACTTTGAGTATATAATATAGACCCAGAGAAGAATCCTCCCTTCACATCTTATAGGATAGACAACTAATGGAAAAGCTATATAGCCTTAAAGTGGATAGACAGGAAAGTCTCTCTATTGCATAAAATGTACCTTGGCAATTAATACACAGAGTTGAGATAGTTAAACTCAACAAAAATAGATAGATGGCCAGCATTATCAAGGCCCTGCCTTAAGCTGCTAGGATGTTCAGTCACATTAGACACCACTTAGATGCTTCCTCAATAGGAGATCAGTGTTCAACTTGATTACTTTGTTTCTGCTTAATCCTCCCCCAAGAATTTAAACCACACAAACAGATCAACCCAAGTGCTCAATTTAGAGTTAACCTTCTTCTGCAGACGTAAGGTGGCCCAGGCTTTACTTTTGGTCTTTATTTTGACCAGGGAAGAGCAGGTTCTAAAACAGTAGCTGAATAACACCATCTAAGACGATTCATGTAAACTCTCCAGTTTACAACTATTTGGACAAGATCAGATTGTAATCCAGTAACAAAGACGTTAGTCACAACTGTCAAGCTTTAAACCTACCCTCAAACATTTGTAACAGCACAGAAAGCCCACAAAAATATTTCAAATACAATATTGTTAAAATAATAAATGGTTAAATTAGCACGGGCAAGCTGCTTTTCTGAAAAATTACACAATCATCTAAACAATCTCAGGAAATCAAGACATCAAGACATCTGACCTTTCATTCAGTCATCTTATTTATGAAGGTTTGCTACACCAGCTGAGAAGTTAGCCTTTTCCCTCAAAACCATAATTCTGCTAAAGAAGAAAAAAGTCCAATCATGATTTCCTCAGCTGCACAGAGGGCAGATCTGATTCTACTTTGGACTTTGATCAGAGTCCAAACCAGCATCTTCCTTTTGTTCCAGCTTGAGCTGAGATTGCTGATGTCCTGCAGGGTTTCCTCTGCTTCCAGATATGTTTTCTCTCTTGCTAGATATAACACATTGAGAAAGGCAGGATATAACAGCTTGAACTGCAAGACTTGAAGCTACAAAACTTTGTAAACTTATTTAAAGTGTACCTGTTTTACTCTAGTAGTGATAGAGGTCATTCTCTGCAAACACATTTGCATTATTCACCTTTGGCTGCTTTCCTAGCTGCTATAGTCTTGAAATAGTAACTTATCTTTAAAAAGTTATTTTGTTTCTAGCAATTATCTAGTCAGGCGGCTTACTGCTGCATGATTTCTCACTTTTAAAAAAACGTTGAACCCTTTCAAGTTTTGATTTCTTGTTCTGAAAGACCAATTTACTTGGAAAGTTTAAGCCTTATAAAGATAATGCATCTGCTGCCTTCCAGTCCAGGATTTCAGAGACTCATATTTTTCCTCCTTGCTTGGACTTCATAATTACTAATCATTTCTTATAATATTTCCATAGCACTTGCATGAGACTTAAACTGCATGTTTGCAATAATCTAGAATCTAAGCAATCGGTCAAGGTTGAGTTATATTCTTGAGGGTTCTTTTTCATGCATTTTATACATTCATCACATACATTGTTCATTTTATAGCCCATTCTCATGGGTTAAATAACAGCATTTCTTTTTCTAATGTCCTTAAACTAAAGGCAGCAAAACTTTAGGCTTTACAGCTGTATATTATTTCAATGCATTTTAATGTACTTTATAAACCTTTCAGAAAGGGCTACTAACAGTGGTGATCCCTAAAATGGGCAGAAAACCATTGAGGGCTGACTTTTCTGATTCATAGGCAGGCCTACCTCAGTGATACTGTACTGTGGGTCAAATCACCATGATGGGTCATCTCTGTGATAAATGCTAATGAGGCATTCCAGGGGAGTGGCTTATGCTAATTAGCCATGTGTTATTTCCAGGAAATGCCTGCAGGAAAGGATTTACCCAATTAAACAGAGAATCACTCAGGTACATACATTAGCTTGTCTAGCCACATTAATTAACATGATCAAAATGCCATATTCATTCCCCCATTACTTCTCGTGTGAGAGGCCACATTACAGTTACATGTCAGGGAGGTAAGTGGAGAGGTAGTTGTGGTAAGGGGTGTGTGAGTAAGAGTATGTGTGTGTGCGTGTGTGTGTGTGTCTCTGTGTGTGTGTGTGTGTGTGTGTGTGTGTGTGTGTGTGTGTGTGTGTGTGTGTGTGTGTGCGTGCGTATGTGTGTATATGTGATCAAGTAAGGGAGGGTGTCATACAGTGAATGTGTGTGTGTGTGTGTGTGTGTGTGTGTGTGTGTGTGTGTGTGTGTGTGTGTGCATATGCGTGTGTGTGTGTGTGTGTGTGTGTGTGTGTGTGTGTGTGTGTGTGTGTGTGTGTGTGTGTGTGTGTGTGTGTGTGTGCGTATATGTGTATATGTGATCAAGTAAGGCAGGGTGTCATACAGTGAATGTGTGTGTGTGTGTGTGTGTGTGTGTGTGTGTGTGTGTGTGTGTCTGTGAGTGTGCCTATGTGTGTATATGTGATCAAGTAAGGGAGGGTGTCATACAGTGAATATATGTGTGTGTGTGTGTGTGTGTGTGTGTGTGTGTGTGTGTGTGTGTGTGTGTGTGTGCGCGCGTGTGTCTGTGAATGTGCGTATGTGTGTATATGTGATCAAGTAAGGGAGGGTGTCATTTAGTGAGTGTGTGTGTGTGTGTGTGTGTGTGTGTGTGTGTGTGTGTGTGTGTGTGTGAGTGCGCGTATGTGTGTATATGTGATCAAGTAAGGGAGGGTGTCATACAGTGAATGTGTGTGTGTGTGTGTGTGTGGGGGGGCTGCCATACCTCTCAATATCCAATATCCTCACTACAGAGGTCCATACAAGACACTGATACTGGGGAAAAGCTTGCTGTAAATCAGCTAAAGATTAAACTCACTTAAAACGTTAATAGACCAACATAGTTTGCATCAGTATGCCTTTACTAAACAAAAAGAAAAACATCGTATTACTAAGCAATATGAAGAATGAAACTCTAAATGTGTGGTCATGCTAACTGACTGCAATCTTGACAGATTTACCAGAAAAACAAATATTTTATGAAGGACAGGACAAAAATAAGTGGCAAAATCATGCTTTGATTCTTTTAGTCCTCATTTGTTCACGGTGTGACCTTGACAATGTTATAACCAGACGTTTTTCTCTGGTCACCCCTGAAAAGAGACTGTGTGTCCTGTGGGCCTTCTTGGTTAACAAATGGGTATTATTACTATTATTGTTATATTTTGTACAGTCAGGGACAGCTTCGATCAGTTTAGACTGTGTCAGGTCACTAGACTGAGAGGTAAAAATGTTTTTTTCTAGGCAGTGACATTATATTCCATGGTCTCCATAATATATAATGTGGTACAGCAGTTAGCATTGTCGCCTCACAGCAAGAGGTTCTCCAGTTCGATTCACGGCTGGGGTGCCTTCTGTTAAGAATCTGCATGTCCTCCCTACATTTGCGTGGGTTTCTTCTTGGTGTCCTTTTTCTTCCCACATTCCAAAGACATGCATCTGCAGTATTTTCCCCGTGCCTTCACACCCCTCCCTCTGTCCCTCACTTTCATCAGCCTTTAAAATGCACCTTCCTGACAGAGTATTAAGGTCCAACAATCAAAATCTATTAGAAGTACATAAACCGACTCGTCCCCCAGGCAAAAATCTTCTGTCTTATGGCCTTGCACACCTTTGGAACTCCCTACCACCACCCATTCGCACCACCCCCAACCATTTTATTTTTAAAAGATCTCTTCATTCACATCTCGTATCCCAGTGGGAATGCTCTTGCACCCACCCCACATAACTAACACTTGCAATTTCCATCTTCCTTCTTTTCCCTGGTTTCCTCCTGCACTTTTTTATTATTTACCCCTAACTCATACATATTATTATTCCTAGGATATTTGGAAAGAACGCACTAGGCCACACCTCCTAAGTGCTTGCTTCCTAATATGTTATTATTTCTAAGTATTTTGTGCAATACTTACTGATATCTTATTATTTTTCAGTACTTTCATGCAATATTCCTTTTAGTCTGTATTATCTATTAATTTCATCACTAGTCTGTATTAATTCTACTTTTGCTGTATTACTTGAAATTGTTTTTCTTGTATCTTTAATTTTTGTATAATTGTATAATTTGTATAACTACTATGAATAACCTACTGTAACCTATTTTGTTTTGGAGTTTTTCTCCCCAGGACTCCATTGAAAACGGGTTCATTTTGGCCCAATGGACTATCCTGGTAAACCAACTGCAAATAAATAAATAAATAAAATGGGTTCTGCCCCAGTTGGACTTTCCTGTTAAACAAATATAAAATAAAAATAATAATTAAAAAAAAAAAAAATATATATATATATATATATATATATATATATATATATATATATATACACACACACACACACACACACACACACACACACACACACACACACACACACACACACACACAGATATATATATTTATATATATATATATACACACACACACACACACACACACACACACACACACACACACACACACACACACACACACAGATATATATATTTATATATATATATACACACACACACACACACACACACACACACACACACACACACACACACACACACACACACACACACACACACACAGGTTCATAGGTTGATACTAGGCTATCTGCCGTAGGGCATTTATAAGCCTAGCCAAAGTGTGTTTAGCTTTCGCCACCCTTTTAGATTAGTTGACTGTGCCTCTGTATAGTAGGTCACAAAAGATAGCCCTTTTAAGGTTAGTTTACTGTGCCTCTGTCTAGTAGGGACACAGAAGAGATCCCAGGGGTAAACCTACGATCTCCCATCCACTCATCAAGATTTCTCTTGAAGGGGGTCATTGAGGGGCTCTGCCTAACATGGATTGGGATTTTGTTCCAGAGTGAGGGGAGCCTCTGGGATATCAATCTGTCCCTCCAGCATGTCCTATTTATTTCTGTGCTGAGGTTTAAGTCCCTGGAGTGTGTGGCTCTAAGGGATTTGGATTTCCTGTGGTGGAGCATGTCCATTAATTCTGGTTTGGACATGGCTTTATATGTCAGGCACAGATTGCCTCTGAGTAGGCGGTAAGCAACTGAGAAGAGCTGGAGTTTCTTTAGCCTAACTGTGTAGGGCATCTGTTTGAGTCCCTTGATCCTCTTGGTGAGGTACTTTTGGGGTCTTTCCAGTTGCTGCAGGTGTCGGGTAAGGTACATCCCAAATGGGGCATTGTATTCAATTATGGGCCTGATGAGTGATGAGTAGAGGGGCACACTAACCTCTCTTGATCTACATGTGAACCCTTTCGTGATAAGGTGGGCTATATAGAAGGTCTTTCTAACCACTTTGGCAACGTGATTGTCAAAGGAGAGACTGCTGTCTACTTAGTTCCCCAAATCCCTAATTACTTCTTCTGAACTTAATGGATTACCACTTATGTGGTAATTTGTGGGCACTTTGTTTTTCAAAAGGGGATGACTATGCACTTTTTGGCATTTAGCTTTAGGCCATGGTTCTGGCACCAGTTATCCGTCTCTGTGAGACCCTTTTGGAGGATGCTTGTGTCAGTCGGTGAGTCGATTATGGCACCCAGTTTGCAGTCATCTGTGAACTTGGCCAGCCATAGTCCTCCCGTGTTAGCCTGTGGTTATGTGGTTATATGGTTCTCCTTCAAAACATCTAAAACTCATAACATCTAAAACCAAAACAGTGAGACCATAACATCTAAAATCCATAACATCTAAAACCTATAACATTGAATTTTCTAAAATCTAAAATGTATAGTATGTAATAGTGTATCATCAAATGTGTAAATGTTAATAGTTTAATCTGTTAATCTTGTGGTATCACTATGCGATGTTGTAGTTTTTATGTCTATAGTTATTATTTATATAGTGTAGTCATTTATACTATTTATATTGTGTTTATTTTGCCACTCTGTATGTGTCTGCCATACAGGTAAGTGATATAGACATTATGTGTACATTCTTTATGGTGATCGTAATACAGTGGGGTTAGGAAATTAACTTTTTCCCACTGTAGTGCGATCTCGGAGTTGGTATATTTAATTCACGGGTGGTGGGGGGGCAGTGTGTCTGTTAGTCTGGAGTCGTTATATGTGGAAAGGATGTTATTTTCATGTGATTTGGTGTATTCAATGTTGTGATGCAAATTTTAGATGTTATGAAATTCGATGCTATGGGTTTTAGATGTTGTGGGTTTTAGATTTTATGGTTTCGATGTTATGATTTTAGATGTTATGGGTTTTAGATGTTTTGAAGGGGAACTATATATGTGTATATATATATATATATATATATATATATATATATATATATATATATATATGTATGGTTCCACTTGAAATCATTGAATTACCATTTCATCTAATTGCAAATAATCGAGACCAAATGGTCGAAAACTCATTTCACCAAAAACTCATATCATCGAATCCCAAATCATAGAAAACTATAAAGCAACTACAAATAACATCCTAGACAGTGCTTACCATGTTTATGTAGGGGGGTAAGCCCCCCTGCACCCCCACTGTAGTGCGACCTTGGAGTTGGTATATTTTATTACGGGGGGTGTGGGGGGCGGAGACCCCCACATGGGAGGTGCAGGGGGGCTTGCCCCCCTACATAAACATGGTAAGCACTGTCTGGGATGTTATTTGTAGTTGCTTTATAGTTTTCGATGATTTGGGATTCGATGATATGAGTTTTTGGTGAAATGAGTTTTCGACCATTTGGTCTGGGTGATTTGCAATTCGATGAAATGGTAATTCGATGATTTCAAGTGGAACCGTGTATATATATATATATATATATATATATATAAACTATATGTGTCTATGTCAGATGATCGAGTTTTTAGAAACTCGAAATTCATACGATCGAGACTATATAATTGAGTTTCCATAAACTTGACCATCAAAAAAACCCCACATAAATCTATCTTTGTTACATTTTTGCAGGGGGCAAGCTACCCTGCACTCCTCACACCCCCTGCAAATTATATATATCAACTCTGAGGTTTCACTATTGTGAGGAAAACGGTAAATTGTTAGAGCCACACTGTACATTAATCTCCATTCAAAAGATTTGAGTTTTGAAAAACTCAGTCATATGGTGTTGACCATATGAATTACGAGTTTCTGGAAACTTGATCAAGTAATAGGGACCCATATGTATACATAGATATCAAGCCACGGTGGTGCAGCGGTTAGCGTTGCCACCTCACAGCAAGAGGTTCTCCGGTTCGTTTCCCGGCTGGGGTGCTTTCTGTGCGGAGTCTGCATGTCCTCCCTGTGGTCAAGTGGGTTTCCTCCGGGTGCTCCAGTTTCCTCCCACATCCTAAAGACATGCAGTAGGTGGATTGGGCACTCTAAATTGGCCCCAGGTGTGAGTGTGTGCATGTGTGTGCCTTCTGTGGAAGGTTGGGCGCCGGGCTGGCAACTCGACACTGTAAAACTCCACTGCCAATCATGAGCGGACAGATGATCCGCTGTGGCGACCCCTAACCGGGAAAAGCTGAAAGAAGAAGACACACACACACACACACACACACACACACACACACATACACATACATATATACATACAGGTTCCGTACTAATCCCCAACACACTTTTTCCTGAAGCACTCATGGCCAAACATACTTACGCGAAAATGCTGTTCACCGAAGCAGCATTTTCACGTAAGTATGCTGTTGTGGAGGCCGTACTACAGTGCGGATAAGGGAAGATTCCCTTTTCCCCACTGTAGTGCAGTCTTGGAGTGAGAATATTAAAGTAGGGGGGGTGAGGGGTGCAGGGGGGCATAAACGCTTTTTTCTTTTCTTTCTTTTTTTTTTTTTTTTTTTTTTTTTTTTACACATTTTAACGAAAGTGCTTTTCAGTAAAAACGCTTTCGTTAAAATGTGCTCGGTGATGTTGGGTTCGTCTATTGCAGCTTCGTGCAATAGTCCTAGACCCATACATACATACATTTATTTATTTATTATTTATTTGCTTTTGTTAACCAGAAAAGTCCACTGGGCTGAAATGAGCCCATTTTCAGTGGAGGCCCGTGGAGAAAAGCTCCATACATACATACAGGGATGTATTACTAATAGTCAATCCACACAAATGTTGACATGTTTAATAGTGACACATTTACATTAACACACGACTACACCTGCTCCAATGCTAATCCTCGGAACATGCAAAACATAAAAAGAGTGTTTTTTGCAGAAGGGCAAGCCCCCCTTCACCCACACCTGCTAATTACATACACTAACTCCGGGACTGCATGATTCCCAGGGAGGGGGCAGGAGGGGCATATAGGTTCACAGGTGTTTACTAGGCTAACAATCACAAGGGCCTTTTTAAGCCTAGCCATGCAACACAAATCTCTGACAATTTCTGGTTCTCTTAAGTTTAAGCATGGGCTTCAGAAATGAATCATTTACAAAGATAGTATAATTGGGAGGGTGGCCTAATGGTTAAGGTGTTTGCCTTACAAACAAACACAAACAAACACAAACTAAGAGGGGCCTGGGAGATAGACCATTTATAGGTTGTCTATGTCCATTAGAGACATAGGAGCCAAACTAGGCAAGACGTTTCTGTTCTGCATCCGGTTGTTCAAGTTACATTTGAACTGAGTTAGGGAGGAACTCTGCTTCACATGGAGAGAGAGCCTGTTCCAGAAGGGGTAGTGTCTGGGATACATACCTGTCTCGCCAGCAGGTCCTATTTATATCACAGGCAAGGTTTAAGTCTTAAGAATGGGTAATTCTGGTGATGTTTGTTTAGTGTATATGGAGGAGATCCATCAGGGTGGGGTCTAACAATGCTTTGTATACCAGGCATAGATCTCCTCTCAACAACCTGTAAAAGACAGAATACAGGGATAGGGCCTTGTGGTGGTCAGCATAGGACATGTTACTTACGCACTGTATTCCTTTAGTGAGGAACCTCTGGACATTCCAGTTGTTGACTGTGCTTGGTTAGGTGAATACCAAAGGGGGCAATGTACTCAGTGACATGTCTGATGATCTCCCTGGACCTATTTGGCATTCCTTTGTTTATAAGTTGCACAACATGGAATGATTATCTCACTACTGTAGACATGAGATAGTCAAATGCTAGACTACTTCTGTGTCCCCACGTCCCTGACTACTGGGTCAACATTTATGGGTGTATTGTCAATATAATTGTTACCAGGGTGGATGACTTTCCAAAGGATACCATTATGCATTTCCTTGCATTTAGGTTTAGTCCATGGCTCTGACACCAGTTATATGCCTATGTCAGCCCTTCTTGGAGAACATTTATGTCAGTGGATGATTCAATGACAGCTCCTAATTTGCAATCATCTGCATATTTAGTCATCCAGTGGCCAGTGACATTGGCCTTGACTTCAGAGAAGTAAATGTTAAAAATGAGCAGTCGCAGGACTGACACCTGAGGGACTCTGCTTGTGACTGGCCTCTTTGTAGAGGTAGACTCTCCGGTTCTAACTTCTTGGTCTTCTCTGTGAACCAGCTGGCTATCCACTTGGTGACATAAGTGTTTATACCTAACTTCCTGAGTTTATTAACAATGCCCAAGTTGGGCATTGTGCCAAATGCCTTGGCCTGACCAAGGTAGGAAGTGCAAACCATTATACCCTCATCCATTGCTATGGTGACCTCCAAGAAGTCTATCAGATTGAGTAGGCATATCCTGCCGTTGGCAAAACCAAATTTGGTTGGATCCAGCATCTAGAGGTTTCCCATCACATTACTGATCACTTCCATAACTCTTTCCATGACTTTGCATATAAGACTAGTGGGACTTATGAGTCTGTAGTTTTCAGGGTCTGTAGATGGCCCACCTTTGTTTATAGGTTGGTTCTAGGCTATCGACCCTAGGGCCTATACAAGCTTAGCCATAACAATTCCCTGACTATTTTTTCCCACAATATTTACAGGGGTCCAGGGAAGTAAATAGTGTAGGAAGAAATAGCCAGGGAATTGTTATGGCTAGGCTTGTATAGGCCCTAGGGCCGATAGCCTAGCACTAACCTATGAACCTATGAACCTTGAAGTTGCTGTTCTCCATTCATGAGGCATGAAGCCTGTTTGGTGGCTACAGTTAAATAGCAATCCCAGAGGGCCTGAGAGATCATGTTTCATGCTATTTAGAAGATATCCTGGGATATTGTCTGGGCCCATTGATGCAGTGTTCTTGGTCTTAGAGAGAGAGAGAGAGAGCATTAAGGACCTGATCCCCAGTGATAATAGGGGGAGTTAGATTTGATGGTATTTCCTGAGGGAAGATTGAGTGGAGAGACAGGGTTAAAGTTGGAGATGAATTTGTTGGCCAGTCAGTTTGCTATATCCTCTGGCTCAGTATAGTTCGCTTCATTAACAATGAGCTCTGCACGCAACTGTATATTGCTTTTGAGATAGTGGACATAGCTAAAAAATGCCTTGTGGTTGTCCTTGGCCTGGGAGGCCAAATTTACCTCAACTTTGGCTTTGGTAGACTATTTGTCCTCTTGAGTTGTTTGTTTAGTTTAATAAGAGTGCTTTTATCCTGCTGGGTACTACATGTCCTAATTTCTGCCACAATTTTCTTCCTTCTGTTGTGATTCCACCAGGGTGGCTTGTTTTTTTTTTTTTTTTTTTTTTTTAGTTAGTACAGTACTTTTTTTCCTGATGGGTACACCTGCCTCTCTACAGGTATTAACATACTTGTATAGGGTTTTTGTGAATAGTTCTACATAGACAGCAGTGCTCTCGGGGTATATGGGGGCCTGAATTTTTGCCAAGTTATCACTTAATACTAGGAAGTTAGCCTTAGAGTAGTTCCAGAATATTCCAGTGTTAGTTGGGGTTCCAGGTTTTATTTTTACTTCAAAGGAGACTATTTTGTGCTCTGATCTTACCAGAGAAAACATTACACTAGGAGGTATGCAGCACTCACGTATTAGTGAGCACCAAATCCAGTATGTCTGCACCCCTGGTCTACGAATTGACAATCTGTTCCTAGAAGTTTTTGTTTACAAAATTTAGGAGTCTCTGTACCTGTATGCTTTGTGTTGTATATGATTCCCAGTTAATAGTGGGGTGATTAAAGTCCATCAATATGGTACTGAGTTGGATGGTGAGCATTTCCAATAAGTTTAAATACATGTTATGGCTTTTCTGGGTCATAGAGGGGGATGTATAGCTTGCAAATAAGTAGTTTGGGATTTTGCTTATAGTGATTTGAGTGTGGAGAAGCTTAAGTGCATTGTCCTGTTTGACCAGCCTTGAGGTATATTTACTTTTGATGTAAATCGAGACACCGCCACCTTTAGTCTCTGTCTGCATAGTAGTTGGTTTATATGTGTGGAAGGCATTATAACCCTGTGCTGCTGGTGTGCTCTTTGTGGCTGTAAACCATTTGTCAGTGACCGTACAGATGTCATCCTTCTCTAGGGTGAGGAAAGCTTGTAGGGAGTGGAGTTTTTTGTCCAGACTCCTAGCATTGAGCAACAATACCTTTAGCAAATCAAAATCAGAAAATCTATGCTGGAAGTACTTTCAGTCTGGCATTGCCTAAAAAAGGCACTATGGAGGAAGACAATGTTTTTGCTAATATTCACAAGCCTAGAGGGAGAAATGCAGACCATCCCTGACAAAGCAGAGTGGTCTCTTGGCTGTCTTCTTCATGCTGACAAATATTGTATCCTCTTAGAATGACACCAGAAACTAAGCCATTTATTAAGGTCAGTCATCCTCTGTTTGTATTGTGGAATCATCCTTGGAGAAGGTAACATTCTGCTCGAAGTAGGGCTTGTACCAGCCTGGGACACATTTTTCCAAGAGTTCCTTGATGTCTCTCTTCATGTAGTCTAGCATGGTGCCTCTCACCAACATGGACTATGATTAAGTCATACTGGTATTTGTGGTCCAATGACCAGAGTTTGTGCTTAATGTTGTGGATCCTGGCCCTGATAAGCAACTAACCAGGACTTTTTCTTTACTCAGCCTGGTGAGATCAACACTAATGTGTCTAACAATGGAGTCTCCAATGACCAGAATGTTTGACTGTAGTGGTCGCTTGACTTATGGGCTTAGAAGTAGTGGATCCATAAGATGTAACTATATTTGCTGATGTGGGTGTTGTTTTGAAAGCAGAGTTGCTGACGGAATTTACATGTACTTTATTTAGGCTTTTTTGGTGGTTTGGGAAGGTTACATTTAATTGCCACAACATATTTGGGCCTATGTGTCTGCTTTGAAATGTGTGTATGTGTGTGTGATCGGTAAGGAATATGTACTACTGACAACCTGATTACTTTTATGTGAGAACTTTGCCTCCAGTGACATTGAGAAAATACATATCTCACAAACCATTTCAGTTTCTTTGAGAATTACCTAATTGTTAGAAAACAAGAGGCAATTGTACATTGCCTTAGGATGCCCACATCTACCAAGCTGGTGACAGATATAGTGGGATCAACAGTCCCCTTTCCCTGGAGATCATCGCTTATTGCACAACTGCTGGCCATAGATACTGTCAACCACTTTATCCAGTCAGAGGGCAACCATAAATATATTTGTATCTGTGTGGGTATGCATGTATAGAAAAAGATGGACAACCATTGCTTTGTACTGTAGCTAGGAGAAGGCAGAGGCTGCATTCTCGGTGCTGAGGCAGGTGAAAATTTGTGTTTGAAAGGTGTGGAGTCCCACATTGTTTCTGCGCATGTATGGGGAAGTTGGGAAGGGTGCTCAGTCATTTGCCTGCACAGCTGGGGAACTGTAGATTGGCATTCTGAGAGTTGAAGTGGGAGTTGCATTGCTCGGTCTATCTGTTAGTGACATTGTGGAGTTCAGTGACAGATCTGCAGTAGGGATACTTTGGGAGTTCACATGTTTTTTACTCACATTGTAAATTTACTTGGTGTCATTTATGCCTGGAAATGAGGATGTGTACTGATGCAGAAAATTCCACAAAGAAGAAATCCCAACATCAGTACACTGCTTTTGAATACTATGGCAGGCACACATTGCTGAAGCTGAGAAACTTTACATAGCTAGCTGTAACCGGCAAGGATGACTGCTCTTGTGCAGAATTTCATGAATCACAAAAAAATCCTAAAGACATAAGGAACATGTGGCAGATTAGACTATTATTTACAGTATGAATGGTGATGTTATTTGCATATGGGATAGAGAGCTTGCATTACTATAGGGAATTCCACGCATAAAAACTTTATAACAGAGCCAGGGACATTGCAATAGATAAGATGGTGATATCTATCTACTATGTTAATTTATTTTGTGATTTTTTCTGAGTATCTCCTTGAAATGATCTGTTACTAGCAGTGTACTCCTGGTTTCAGTCCTTGGGCCACTCCTTTTTGGCATTTACTTCTTGTCAAAGCTAATGTTAAGGGTTGACCAAGTTTGCAGATGTAAACCATGCACTAAAACTGAATGCCAACAAATGTATGACAGTATCCTTTGGCAAGCAAAAAGCTCCTTGTTACTATCACATTGACAACGCACCTCTGAAAATTGTACCAGTAGTTAGGGACATGGACCTTATGTACAAAACAAACTGTTCTTTGAGTTCCATGTATCCACTGTTGTAAGAAAGTGCTTTTCTTTGCACAGCGTATTGCTAAGGGGATGGCATATACATTCCATTGTATTCTGCTCCCATTAGGCAAGTCATTAATCCCCACATTTTCTTACTAAGAAATTCAAGGGTCTAAATCATAGAAACTATGCAGACCATCTCAAAGCCTTGTCCCTCTTCTCAGTGTCAAACACGCTACTGAGGGCCAATCTCTGTCTTGCATACAGAGCTCCTGTCAGACCTACGGCATGTTCACAAGTCCGATGGGAATAATAATTAGATCAAGAGATCTAAATCTCATTTGCAGCATAAATAGAACATGTTGCAGGGATAGATATATATTCCTGGAGGGACAGATTTATCTCCAACCGACTGCTGTGTCTTTGAAACAGAGCACCTCTATGACACTGTTCAAGAAGATCCCAGGTGAGTGCATGGGGCACCATAAATTCTTACAGGGATAGCACCCACACTCCTCCTGGACGTTGGAAGTCATCACTAAATGCAATCTAGGGTATTGACTAGTACCTCTACAGTATTACATTTGGTTGAAACGGCCAGGCTTAAAATGACCTCCAGGTCGATAGCCTAGTAATCTCCTATGATCCTATAAGCCTCTATTAAAGAGAATACCACTTCTTTGGAATCAGTTTCCTGTCTATGTAAAGCAAAGTACTTTTCTTAAACTATTCAAATACAATCCAGACAAATGAATGGGTAATGACAAATTCACCCAGGTTTACCACTCTTGTCCATATACCACTATAGCCCACACTCACCTTGTTTATACCCTCCGCTATGCCTCACCTATTCTCACCAACCTTAGAAAAGCAGACCTAGCTAAGCTTGACTCCTGCTATAACACAAAATTGCCAGATTTACCTCTGACTCCCCATTAAAATCTCACCACTGCTCATCCTTGAAGCAGCTTAACTGGTTGGAGCTTCCTCAACTCCTACAATACAACCAACTCTTTCTGGCCCATAAAATCCTATATCAGCCAAGAAAAACCCTGCATTGCAAAACCTACTTCACCTACATACCAATAAGAGAACTCTTCGCTCCAGTAACAAACTTATTCTCATGGTAACTAAGTCCAATAATACTACAGGCGACGCCCTCTTTTCTAATTATGTATCCAAAATTTGTAACGTTCTACCCGGTAATATAACTACTATCACTTCATTTACACAGTTTAAAAAAACACTAAAACTACATCTCACTAATAACTGACTAAACTACTGCACTATACTAGGCTAGACCCTCCCCTAAGCTTGACCCTCCTCCACCTTTCTATTTATGCACCTTAAGATGAATAGTAAGGAATATGTTTAATGACTGTATAAATTGCATGCAATATAATATAAATAGATTGATGTTACAGGATTGACTCTAGCAATCTTTATGAAGCTGTTGTTTTACACATCTCTACAGTAATGATCCTGATGCTTTTATTATCTCATTTAGAAGAGTTACTCTATTACTGTATAGTTTCTCTGTCTTACTAATAGTTTCTCCTATGCATGTACATATTAATATTAATTAAGACTCTCTGCATTTTGTATGTATTTTTCTTTGTATACTTGGTGTGAAGGCTGGTAGAGATGGGTGAAGGCTGCCAGCCTAGCCAGATAGAATTGTGCAGATAATTCTATAATTTGTAAATATGAATGCTGAACTTAAAATAATGTGGCAACATTGCCATCTGCTGTAAAGAAAGCTAAGTCAAGCATTTCTTGTTGGTCCTTTGAAATTAAAATTATTTCATCACTGCCTTTGATGTTTTACAAGTCAACTCCAGTCCGGCTAGATGAAGGCTTCCTGCCTATTGTTTTAAGGTTAAAGTTAATGACCAGAATTTACATGTGGAATTTCCTTTATTGCTCTAAGAGTAAAGAATGTAAATGCAGTTTCTGCCAGCCTGGGAACACCAGGAAAGTGTGAAATTATGTTATGTTTTATCAAAACTGCAGTTTCAATTTAAACAGTGAGAACCAGAGATTATTAAGCATTTTTGTCTGACTATCCCAACTCAGCACTGCCTCATGCTCTCTTTATGTAAGTAGTATGTTAGAACTGTGTTTTCTCCTAGAAGTAGCTATGAATTAGAAAATATTAGACTGTGTTTTTCTGTTATGTCAGAACTGCACTACTGATTTATTTTAAGTATTTCTGTGTGATCTCTGAACTTTTGACTAGCACTGTATAGTAGAAAATATTGTCTTGTGGTTTTAATTATTTATTATTAAATAGTTTAAAACCATTTAACTGTGGATGGTTTGTGTAGAGATAACTTAAGCTCTAGAGTACATTGAATATTTATAGAGTTTACTGCCCAGGCCACTCTAATAGCTTTAGCCCTGGGCTATACTACCAATTGGACATTAATATTGCACAGTAATAATTGGACACCCTTTTAAGGGCCTTTGAGTAGCTGATAAGTATTAGCGGGGTGATGGCAATAATTACTACTGTATCTTCTTCTTCTTTTGACTTTTTCCCAGTTAGGGGTCGCCACAGCGGATCACCTTGTCTGCACATTGATTGGCAGTGGAGTTTTACGGTGTCGAGTTGCCAGCCCGGCGCCCAACCTTCCATAGAAGGCACACTCACACGCACGCCTAGGGCAAATTTAGTGTATCCAATCCACCTGCAGCATGTCTTTGGGATGTGGGAGGAAACCGGAGCACCCGGAGGAAACCCACGTGACCACAGGGAGGACATGCAGACTCCGCACAGAAGGCACCCCAGCCGAGGATCGAACCGGAGAACCTCTTGCTGTGAGGTGGCAATGCTAACCACTGCACCACCGTGGCCGCCCGCAATAATTACTACTGTATAATCTGGGTAAAAGGAGCACAGCTGGAGAACCTGTGCCAGCCTTCCCCAGAAGTGTTTGTGTGGTTGTGTAAACTTTTATCTCAAAGTGTGTGTGTGTGTGTGTGTGTGTGTGTGTGTGTGTGTGTGTGTGTGTGTGTGTGTGAGAGCTACTTGGGCAGGGACATGAAGCACTGGTTGGACAGAGAGGGTGCTGGAGATTTTAGCTTGCCCAGCTAGGCTGAGCGCTGGACCCTATAGCTGTGCCAGTGGGGATTCTTATAGGGGACTTGGGGAGCAAGGGAGCGACCAGCCCCGGACTGACTGTGATCTCTGTGTGCTCTTAAAGGAAATTGCACTTTACTGAGTGTATTTGTTATTCTTTCCTCTCATATGAGACACCCTCTCTGGTGTTAGTGGTGAGGATCGAGGCTCCTTGATTGCTGGGCCAGGGCACAGGCGTCACACTTGGTTTTTTTGATTTTTATATTACTTATTATTGATGTCTGTGGAGCTTTTCTCCCCGGGCCTCCACTGAAAATGGACGTGTGTCCAGTGGACTATGCCAGTTAACAAATGTAAAATAAAATAAATAAATAAATAAATAAATAAATTGTCCCTCATAGATAGGGACAACATGTACATTCTCTGCTCATCTCTGTGTTATTCATACTTAAAATATAAGAGTTAAAAATCATGGGAATATATGGTTAAGCCTCTAAAGATCCTCATGAATCAATAGCCTAGTAAGCACCTCTGAACCTATAGTATTTAAAATACCTGAAATGTTTAGTAAATGTACTGAACTGAAGACACAAGCTGATAATCTGAATGTGTTGGAAGAGTCTTTTGAAATGAAAAAAATCCCAGTTTATTTAATTAACAAGAATGGATGTTACAAATGTTGCACGTGGGGTTGAAGAGGGATTGCTGTGGATGGTAGTGAGAAAGGAGAAAAGTGGGTTCCTATTTGTGGCAGTCAGTCTGTGCATATGCAGAAACTAGTGCAACAAACCAGTTCAGCATTCTAATCAGGTTTGTGTGGTAGAACATAAGAAATGCAGGAAAGTTAGTCTTGGAACCAAATGAGAAGCTATGAATATATACTGCAGGGAGACCATAATACCTAGAGAGTGAGGGGGACCAAATAGAATTGGCTGCTAGGGAGAGGGGGCTCAGAGATGCAAAGGACTGAAATGAGATGAGAGTCTACACAATAACAGGTGTTTAGAAAAGTGGGAGCAATAAAGTATTAATGGTGAGCAGATGCCAAAACTTGTCATGTAAAAACTACAGAAAAGTATTAAAGAGAAGGGTTGCCTGAAGGAGACTGAAAAATATTCTGCAAAGATGCAAACTGCTTAAACATAATGACTGCAGCTGTCAAGGACACTTTTGGTTACATCAAAACAAGCATCAGTGTGACAGACAGCTGCCTTCAGCTAAACTGTGGCTTCAAATGACTTTGGTGGATGTTTCCAAGCAAGGTATCAACAATGCAGGGAGGAATTGTCAGCCTGTTGAATGTATTTCACCATTACAACAGGCTAGGAGACAGGGTCACTAAATGGCCAGGTCTTCAGGGGAGATGAAACAGTCACTCTCTCTTGACTGTGCTACAGTGTTATAGCATGAGGCCCCATGGTCACTAAATGGCTAGACATTAGAAAATGTGAAAAATGAAAGGAAATGGGGACTAGATAAACTAAAACCTGGATTGTGAGAAGGAGGAACAGGGTAGAAATATTGTACAGATTAACTGTTTTTGTTTTTCACTGGCTGCTATGCAAATGTAGAATAATACAGTGCAATACTGATTTCTTAATTAAATGATGCAAAACATTTAAATCCTACAGAAGTAACAACTGTAACGATATAAAGGGATACAGCTAATGAAGGGTAACAAACAATAACTCTGTGCCAAAATGGCAGCTGTTTAAAGAGGTTGGAAACAACAAAATATTACTTCAAATTAGAGATCAAAACTTTACAAATAAGGAAGATGGTATGTAAAAACAGTAGATGAATACACTATGAAAGAGAAGGGATGTCTAAAGTGGGTGGGAAGGGATTTTGCAAGCTATAGACCATTTTAACTTAATGATGCCAGCTGTAAAACTGTAATGAACACTTCTATATGAATCAAAATAGGTAGTGTGTCATGAAGGCAGCTACATAGGTAGATGCCATCAGATGAGGTACTGGCAGTGTGGGAAAGAAGCAGCCAGCCACCTGAATGCATTTCACCAACTACAGCAGGCAAAATACAGCAAAATAAAAATCCCCTAAGGGCTGTCTGGGTGATAACAATGATGACGAATGTGCACCCTGATTAGCTTTTACATTGAAACGAATGTATAGCTGGAGCTGATGATCAGCTAGCATGGTGATGGTGGTGGTGGGTGGGGGGGCAGATTTTTATTCCATTAGCTGCTTTGTCCTGGATATTTCTGAATAATATCTGATTGTTGGTAGGCCCATGCTGCTGACTGGTTTAATGCTTATGCAAAGCAGTACACCATTATGATTCAAAGGCTGTTGCTATGACTCATGCACATTATAATTAAATATTTTAATAACTCCAGATGTTGTTCTAAAGTTCACTGTATTTGTCAAAACACACCTTCTTGATCTAATATATGTTTCTATTTTTCTGCCCAAATTAAACAGACGCCTAATCGATGTGATGAAAAAACTGAAGTGACCTATCACATTCCTTGTACATCTTGTGCGGCTTCAAAAACAGGCACTTGTCCAAGAGGGTTCAGAAAGATCACTAATGGAACTGGAAAGCGTGGTTGCAGGTAGTTACTTCCTAAGTAAAGTGTCATTAAGTGGCAATTAAGTGGTAATTAAGTGGTAATTATGTCATTAAGTGGTAATTATGTCATTAAGTGGTAATTATGTCATGAAGTGGTAATTATGTAATTAAGTGGTAATTAAGTGGTAATTATGTCATTAAGTGGTAATTATGTCATTAAGTGGTAATTATGTAATTAAGTGGTAATTAAGTGGTAATTATGTCATTAAGTGGTAATTATGTAATTAAGTGGTAATTAAGTGGTAATTATGTCATTAAGTGGTAATTATGTAATTAAGTGGTAATTATGTAATTAAGTGGTAATTAGTCTTTTCATTTTTGTTCTTTTGTTTGCAAGTTAACAGGATATGTAAAGCATAAGCCTAACAAATTGTAGCCAACCCAGTTTCATAGTGTTTTTTTCCCAGTCTTGGATACAGTACAAACAATCTGGGTTTGGTGTTGACAATGGATATCTGAAATACAAGTTGTGTTGAAGCTTAGTGCTACAGGGGAAGGAGGAGGTGTCTTGTTGCTCTTACACTGCCTTTTGGTGATTGATGAAAACGCAGTCATAAGAGGGGACCGAGTGTACCATGACATCTACATGAGGGGACTGAGTGTATCATGACACCTACATCAGGGGATTGAGTGTATCATGACACCTACATGAGGGGACTGAGTGTATCATGACACCTACATGAGGTGATGAGTGTATCATGACACCTACATTATTGTGCTCCCTGGGTGATTACATCAAGGCAAAAAAATGAGGGAAATGGCTTCCTCCAGCATCTCATCCTGCTGTTACATTTCTAGCCTTCTGTCAGAATAATGTTCATTTTTACACATTTTGCTTATTGAATGAACATCATCATCATCATCAACCCCATTTTTCCCATTTTTTATACGAGTTTGGGGTGTCCCATCAGCCATTGCCATCTCTCACGATTCAGTGCACTCTCCTACCTTCTTTGACAGTCATGCCTGTCACAGGTTTTCTCTCACACAATTCATCTATCCTTTGGTGGATACCCTTGTTTCCTCTTACTTTTTTTCTCCCACCTGTCACAGTTCTTCACTAGACTGTCTTCTGATTTCCTACATATCTCAGAGCTACCATAATCTAATTTCTTTGATCTTCTTTGCAATTGAAGCTACTTGGGCTTCTGCTCTGATGTCCTCATTTCTTTGTCTGTCCCACAATGTTTATGCTGGCACCCATCTCCTGCACTTCATCTCTAGTTTCCTCAACTGTTCTGCACTCACTGCCCAGTTATCTGTACCATACAATAGTACCGGTCACACCACTGTTTTGTACATCTTACTTTTCAGCTTCTTTAGCATTTTTCTGTCACACAGTACCCCTCTGAAACTTTGTACCAATTGCCTGCACCCCTGTGATTCTGGTTTTGACTTCCCTTCTCCTCTAACACCCCCCCCCCCGATACATGAAGCTGTTAGCCTGTTTCACTTTTTTACCTTCTATCTCAGTTCGGAGCTTCTTACAATTTTCTCAATTGCTGCCATTATAGCTGTCTTATCTGTATTCAGTTTGATCTCATGTGCCTTCAGTTTTGAATTCCATTCCCCTATCATTTGCTGTAGTTCTTGCTCAGAGTTTACCTGTAATGCCACATTGTCTGCATAAAGCAATTTTGTTGATCTGTCCCCTGTAACCTGTTTGCTAATGTCTATCACCAGTATGAACAGCAGTGTTCTACAGATGAAACATGATGCGCACCCACTGCCATTGAGAACCCTCTGTGAGTTTGAACACTATCCATACTTGTATCATTGGGTCCTTGTACATAGCCTGCACAAATTCTAACAATGTTTCTGGGACTTTGAACCATCTCAGAATTGCTAAAATCACCTTTTTTTGGACTTCATCATATGCTTTCTCCAAGTCTATGAATGGCCATTTGGACTCCTTCCTCATCTTTATCTTCTTGTCATCTATCTGTCTCATTGCAAACATGGGGTCAGTTGTGCTGCATCCTGATCTGAATCTATACAGCTCATCTCACATCTTACTTTCCACTGCTCTGCATTTTCATTTATCAATAGTATGATATCTCTGTACTCCCCACAGTTGTGAGTGTTCCCTTTGCTCTTGTCCACTGCTACTAGTATTGTTATTCTTCAGTATCTGGGATGTGCGCCTCTCTCCATATGGCCATAAGTACCTTCGGGAGCCATTTGTACCCTAACCCATCCAACATATTGATCATATCTGCTGTGACCTCATCTGACCCTGCTGCTTTTCCTGACTTCATTTTTCTTAGTTATGTTCTTACTTCTTCTAGGGTCGGCTCCTCTTCTTCTTTCATTGTAGGCTGTGTCTGGCTTTGCTGCACTGCCCTTCCATCTTCTCTTCTGGATAAAGAGGATGTTCAGCATCCCCCTTGCCATCATCTCATCCACTTTCAAGTTATCCTGCTAGTGAACTTATACTGAGCGTAGTGGGGATACATCTAGCAGAATGGTTGAGGTCTTCACCTTCCAGGCACAAGGTACAAGGTTGAATTCTGACCTCCAACCAATGTCCATGTGGAGTCTGCCTGTTCCTCCTGTGTCTCTGTGCAGTCCCCCCCCACACACCTGCCAAAAACATGCTGAGTGTTTCCACTTCAATCTCACACAAAAATGGAGCTGTGGGCAGCAGTACAGACTCTAGATGGTGCCCTATAGGGGGATTAGTTGTACAGACCACCCACTTTGGCATCCGCTCTGGTGTACAGTATCCTCAGATAGGAAAAAACACACCACAGACTGCAAGCCATGTCATAGCTCGCCTGGTATACAGTATCCTCAGACAGGAAAACACAGACCACAGACTGCAAGCCATGTCATAGCTAGCCTGGTATACGGTATCCTCAGATAGGAAAACACAGACCACAAACTGCAAGCCATGTCATAGCTAGCCTGGTATACAGTATCCTCAGATAGGAAAACACAGACCACAGACTGCAAGCCATGTCATAGCTAGCCTGGTACACGATATCCTCAGATAGGAAAACACAGACCACAGACTGCAAGTCATGTCAGAGCTAGCCTGGAATACAGTATCCTCAGATAGGAAAACACAGACCACAGACTGCAAGCCATGTCAGAGCTAGCCTGGTATACAGTATCCACAGATAGGAAAACATAGACCACAGACTGCAAGCCATATCAGAGCTAGCCTGGTATACAGTATCCTCAGATAAGAAAACACAGACCACAGACTGCAAGCCATGTCAGAGCTAGCCTGGTATACAGTATCCTCAGATAGGAAAACACAGACCACAGGCTGCAAGCCATGTCAGAGCTAGCCTGGTATACGGTATCCTCAGATAGGAAAACACAGACCACAAACTGCAAGCCATGTCAGAGCTAGCCTGGTATACAGTATCCTCAGATAGGAAAACACAGACCACAGGCTGCAAGCCATGTCAGAGCTAGCCTGGTATACGGTATCCTCAGATAGGAAAACACAGACCACAGACTGTAAGCCATGTCAGAGCTAGCCTGGTATATGGTATCCACAGATAGGAAAACACAGACCACAGACTGCAAGCCATGTCATAGCTAGCCTGGTGCAGGGAATCAAGTAGGAGCTTCTAGAATCCAGCCCTTTCCAAAAAGCTATAGATGAAGCCATGACCCTGGTAGAGTGGGCTTTGACCCTGCCTGAAATAGTTTTGATGTAGTGAGTATAACAAAAGGTAATAGCCTTAGATAAACAGTTGAAAATAGTCTGTTTTGACACAGGTTGTCCCTTCTTCTTACCTTCAAGAGAAATGAACAATTGATCCAAAGAGCTGAAATATTTAGTTCTGGCAAGATAGTATCTGAGATGTTTCAGAATATCCAAGGTATGGCGTATCATTTATCCTTCATTTTTAGGTTCAGGAAAAAAAAAACAGGGAAATGTATATTTTGGCTTAGAGTAAACTCAGATACCACTTTAGGCATAAAGGATTAGTTCTCAAAGAAACTGTCTGTATGGAAAATGAGATACGGTTGACACACCATAGCAGCTTGCAACTCAGATGACCTTCTTGTAGAGGTCACAGCAATCAGTACAGCTGTTTTCCATGTTAGAAGTCTTCCAGGTTAGCCAGTTTAAATGGAGCAAGTGTTGCTTCTCTGACACAAAGTTAAGATTCCAAGGCGGGGCCACCAGTTTACTTGTAGGCTTCTTGTGCAAAACACATTTCAATAACATTTTGATGTGAGACTCCAATGAAAGATGAGGATCCATGGGTAGACATGCTGAAATGGCTGATAATTGAACCTTTCTTATTCCATTTCAAGGCCATAGGATACTAACTCACACAAGCATTGTAAAGTCAGAGAACCACTATCCCTGAATGGGTGCTGGTTATGTTGTTGGCACCAGCCAGAAAACCTTTGATTTTCTAGCAGTAGACTTTTTTGCCTCTGGGTGGCCACGGTGGTGCAGCAGTTAGCATTGTCGCCTCACAGCAAGAGGTTCTCTGGTTTGATCCTCAGCTGGAGTGCCTTCTGTGCGGAGTCTGCATGTCCTCCCTGTGGTCGCGTGGGTTTTCTCCGGGTGCTCCAGTTTCCTCCCACATCCCAAAGACACGCTGTAGGTGGATTGGACACTCTAAATTGGCCCTTGCTATGAGTGTGTGCATGTGCGTGCCTTCTGTGGAAGGTTGGGAGCTGGGCTGGCAACTTGACACTGTAAAACTCCACTGCCAATCATTAGTGGACAGGAGGTCCGCTGTGGCGACCCCTAACCGTGAAAAGACGAAAGAAGAAGAAGAAGACTTTTTTGCCTCCATTAGTACATATTGAATATCCTCAGTAAACAGTGGCCTAAAAGGAATTAAGACCCTATCATCCAGGCAGTCAGTTGAATTTGAAGTTGATTGATGTCAGGGTGTATTAAACACACCCTGTTTTTGTGTGGTTAAATCCCATCTGGGAGGAAGCTTGCAATAATTGCCCCTACCCATGTCCACAAGAAAGGAAAACCATGGTTACCTGGGCCAGAAGGGATTCACCATAGTGATCTTGGGGGATTCATTCCGAATCTTCAGAAATAGACTGGCTATTACTGGAAAGGGTAGAAAAGCATACAAGACATTCCTGTCCAAGGAAAGGAAAAGGCATTTGTCTTCCAGGCCTTCTTGCATGGAGTCCGGGAACAGAGTCTTTCCAATTGACTTTTCAGAGAGGAGGCAAATAGGTTTATTTGAGGAACACCCCACAGATTGATCTAAACTTGTAAGACCCACTGATCTAGCTTCCATTTGTGAGGATTTGCCCTGGTCCTGCACAGCTTGTCTGCCAAAAAAATTTGCCCAGACAGAATCTAGTTTGCCTATCCAGAGAGATTGTACTGTAAAGCTGTATCCCAAGCTAATATGGCTAGTTTGCAAAGGGGGTACAACCTGGTCCCCTCAACTTGTTGATATACCATGACTGTGGTTTTGTCTGTAACAACTTGAAGAGGTGCCAAGGACCAAAGATGATTCAGAGAGTTGAGTGCTTTGATCAGGGCAAGCATCTCTTTGACATTTACGTGTTGGAATCTGGTTCTTGGAGTTCCACACACCCTACATTTTTATCCCTCTTAGAACTGTTGCCCAAGCAAATTCTGAGATGGCTGTGGTAAGTGACTGCTTTGGAACAGGGACAGAAGAAAGGGAGCCCTGGATTTAAGGACATCTGCTGTTTCTATCAAAAGATTTCTCTTTTGACAAACCCCAGCACTGGGATTTGAAAAGAGGGTGCTGGAGCTGGTAGCAAACATACTTCAAATACCACTGTATCTTTCTCACATGGAGTCTTGCCAGGGATATCATGAGAATTATAGAAGCCATGAGACACAAAATCTTGAGCTATTCCCTCTCATTGATCAAAGTTTGAATGGAAAATGTTAGGAATAGATCTGGATATAGATCTATTTTCCTGTGAAAGAAAAGCTCTTTGAACTGAGGTGTCTAGCTGACATCTCAAGAACACAATCTTGTGTGAAGGAGGCAAGAAAGACTTTTGAATGTTCTCTTGGAATCCCACCTAGTATAAGAAATCCAAGAAGGAGATTTCTGACACTTTAAAAAAGACTTTGCAAAAATGAGCAAATTGTCTAAAGATGGAAAAATGTGGATACGCTGTTACATGCAATAAACTTTAACTGAAGCAAGACATTTGTGAACACTCTGGTGCAATGGACAGTCCAAAGGGTAAAGCAGAGAACTGATAAAGTGATCCATACACACAAAACCTAAAGAAATTATTGAAGTCTGGATGAATGTGGGTGCATCAATAAGCATCTTTTAAGTCTAGTGTTATCAGGGAACTTGAAAGTGGAAGGAGATGTGACAGGTTGTGAGGTGACAGCATTTTGAATTTGTGCACTATTACAAACAAGTTTAGGAAAGAAAGATGCAGAACTTGTCTCCAAGTATTTTCTTTATTTCTTTGGCAATAAGAACATCCTTGAATAAAACCCCTTTCCCATTTGTGAAGGTGGAACTGGTTCAATCACTCCTTGGGACAGTGTGTGACGAAGAAGCAGTGGAAACAAAAGAGTCTGATCTGGAGGGTGAGAAATGACACCCTAGAAAGGAAGGATTTCCTGCCACTGTCATCTGTTGCCTTAATGAATGATCTTCAATACCCATTTGTATGAAACTATCTGTTGCCAAAGAGAAAAATGGAGTTCAGACTTCTGGAAGAAAAAAGGGGCCAGAATGGTAGGGTGTCACAATAGCCATTCAGACTTGATGGACTGTCCTTGGTTATGTGAAGTTCAAGGGTTCTTTTAGGAACCCCCTTGCCATTTTTTCTTAAACTTGTTTACATATTTTTGTTGAGACTATTTATTCTGCTTTTTGCCAAAATTGGATGAGGAGTTAGGGAATCCCTCAGAAAATTTGGAAAAGGAGAGCTGAAAAAGCTTCGAGATTGTCTGGATCAATTTACCCCTTTCATCACACTTTGTGATCACATATGCAGCAGAGGGGCCAAAAACTAAATCTCTGCCCAGAGGGGAATTTAACATCTCCTTTTTAACATCTAGGAGGTTCTGAGAATGCAGCTAGGCAAACCTCCTCAAAACAGAACCAGTAGCCACAGCCTCAGAGTAAGTTTCAGAGTCGTACACACACTATAAACAATGAGTAGTGACCTTTGCAGCAGAAGAAATTAAATTATTTAAAGCAGACTTGTCCTCACAAGAAGAAACTGCCGCTAAAACATTCCTCATACTTTCACAACTAGTAACAACAAACTTTAACAAATGAGCCTGACAATTCAAAATTCTGAAAATCAATGTTGCAGAAGTATATACCTTTCCCCCATACTTATCAATAATTTTCCTGTCCTTAACAAAAAGAGTAAGATTGGAATTGAGTGTTTAGCAGCAGTGGGATCAATTAAAACTACAGCTGCTGGGTCCGATTTGGTAATAGCATATATAAAATCTTAAAAGACTGAGGAAGTTTATACATCCTGTCTCCCTTTTTTTAGGGGCAGATGGCTGACTATCAGGAAAACTGCAGGCAATAATACTCACATCCTGTAAAGCAGACAGGACAGGAAGAATGGATGTAGGTTCTGGAAATTTCTTCTGTAACAACTCACAGGATTTTCTGAGGGACTAAGAAACCTCATTGTTCACCTACTGAAAACACTTACACATTTTATTGCTAGTAACAATAGTCTCAGAGAAAGAGAACCCCCCACAGGGAGGCTCAGAAACTGTGTTCACCTCTGAGCCTGAATAAGAAATCAGAGGAGAAAACCCTGCATCTGTCCCTACATCTTCCTGTCCAGATTCAGAATCTTAATTCTCTTCAGTAAAAGAGATATCCATCTTTCTTTTATCAGAAACTACTTTAAAACAAGAATCAATAGCCTGAATTAAACCCTGAGCCGGGCCCAGTAAACTACTCTTATCTAAGGAAATTTGAGGAGGAGTAGATACATGCTTAGTTTTCTGTTTCTTTCTGACAGGAAGAATGACAACAAACATGTTACTAACGGCAGCAGCAGTTTTCCCACAGACGGGCACAGCATTCTGACACAGCACAGAAGCCTTCCTGTTCCCTTTCCCAAGACTGACAAGAGTGGCTCTCCCTTGTCCACTGAGGGGACCCCAACAGCCACAGAAGACATGACTAACCCTCAGTCCATAGTGAGTGTAGGTGCTATACCAGATGGATCAGAGGTGAAAGACTGGTCTCAGGTACAATAAGTGGCTACAGCAGAGACACCCACTTGCAGCTGAGGCAAATCGTTAACCTGCTGTGGTGGCAAAGGCTATTTGCTTGACTTTTTCTTTTTGTGGCTGTAAGAAGGACCAACCATGGGACTGGTAGTCTGTTCCATGATCAAGTCAAAAATTATGCCTTTTTCCTGGGCAAGACAAGCAGCAAAAGCTGGTAAAAAAGTGAAAATCTTTAAAAGCCAATTTTCACAGAAAAAATAAAATAAAATTTCTCCACAAGAAAAAAAATGTTTTAAGTTACTTTACACAACTTTTAAACTAACAGGAAAAAAGAGCACTCCCATTTAAAAGAATGATAGTGGCAGTCCATTAAAACACAAAACTCCTAGCTTTAAAATAACTCTCCCAAAGACAAAAGCAATAAAACACAAACAAGAGAAGATGGAAGGCTTTTTCCCCAAAAGGAATGTATCTGCCCAGCAAAGCTACAGCACAGGCCAACCACTGATCTCTGAAAGCCTCAGAGGAGCATACTTTCAGCATCAATAAAACTCTAAAGGGGATGGTGCCCAAACTTGTCTTTTACTCAGAGCTCAGGTCAAGTTGCCTGAAGGTTTGGGCCTATAGATAGTGCCCTGAAGCTTTGCAACTTGTTGGCTATTATATCCTTGGTGGAATATAACCCATATAGCTAAGGCTACTCTAGCAGTGATTAACATGATAAACATCTGCCCATACTGCTAACATTTTTCAGTGGCATCCATTTCTGGAATATTCAATAAAACAATTTTCTCTGGATGTCTAATTCTCCTTTTAAGGATATTTCTTCCAACACTACAGCTTTTCTTAAGAAACATCTATAAGATCTTGTTTCTGTAACTACTTAACAGTTCTCATTGCCGTCATGTTTTTTTTTTCTGTGACAGTAGTGGATGTGAAAGTTGTAGATATACTTTTTTTCAATGAGTTTGCCATATCTGCCTTATACACTGTCAACAATTCCTTCTGTATGGTTTTCCATCTTTCACATTGCTGCTTTACCAACTACTTCAGCTTTAAGCTACAGACATTCCCTTGGCTATTGAATTCTTATATGTTCTACTTAGTTTCTGATCTAGACACGTGAGACTTCAGTTTCGTCTGATTTCATTCCAGAATCTGTTCCACTTTGTACTGATTGCAGGCATCAGAAATGTAACTGAAACAGGTAATTTGCTTTTCAGCCTTCTGCCCATTAACAGCAGTGCTGGTGATAGGCCGAGTCCCTACAATGAGTATTCCTAGATTCCAAAAGTTTGAGAAGATATTCCTTACAACAGTTGCTACACTTCTGTCTCATTACATTCTTCACTGTTTGGATAGTTCTCTTCATTTGTCTATCTCATTTCAGATAGTGTATTGAGTATTATATGTTTGAATTCTCACTGGTGCAAATCTTCTGAGTTTCCAGTGTTTGTATTGCAGACCATTACATTACACTGCATTACATTACAGTTGTTTTAGGATCATAGGAGCTTGCTAGGTTAATGCCCCTAGAACCTTTTTATGATTAGCCATTCATGTCCTGATATTTCCCAATTATCAATGCCCATGGGCAAGAATGGGTTTTGGTATATATCTGTGTCCTAGGACATCTACAAACTGCCCCTGTCCATAAGGCCCATAGGCAACAAGTCAGGGTTGAATTTGCAATTTTCCATCCATTGGTCCAAACTGCATTTGAATAGGCTCAGAGAAGAGGTCTGTTTGACATGAATGGGGAGTCTGTACCAGAGAAAGGGTAATCTCTGAGACACATACCTGTCCTTCCAAGATGTTTTGTTCATGTCACAGATGAGATTTATATCCTTAGATCAGATAATTCTAGTGCTGCTTGCTTTGTGAAATGTGTAGTAGATCTATCAGTGCTGGATTGGAGAATGCCTTGTAGGTTAGGCATAGATCACCTCTCAGTAGTATGTAGGAGATGGAGTACAGGGACAGGGTTTTGAGGCAGTGCACATAGGACATATTACTTACATCCTGTATTCTTTTAGTGAGGAATCTCTGAGGCTGCTCCAGCTGTTGCAGTTGCCTTGGTAGGTACTTGCCAAATGTGAATTGTACTCAGTTATTGGTCTCATGAGGGCTGAGTATAATGGGACTATATATCTCCTTAGATCTGGACATCATGCCCTAACCTATACGTTGTGCCAGATAGAAGGATTTTCTCATTACCATGGACTGCTTAAGAGCAGACGTCCACATTATGGCTGCCCATTCTGCCCTTTTACTTTTTTCAACATTTTGTCTCCCCTTTATTCCTTTCTTCCACTTTCCATTGCTCACCTGTATCTTCTAGAATGATTCTGTGCAGTGCCACTCCATCCATTCTGGTACTCTGCTCCTTACTCCACAACATTCCGTCCGGTATCCAGGGAGTAGTTAACTCCTACAATCTGCTGCCCCTTCCCCCTCATTCCCCTTCTCTCCTTCCTGCTCGGAATCACTCATGCATGTCTCCCTGACCTGATCTCAAGTACCAGTATTATGCCCCCCTTCCCTTCTGGTCTCATCTTAGAAGAGCTCTAGTTCCACTAACCTTTAGACAAATTCTTTCCATGCCATCCCATAGAGCTTTCTGTTCTAGATTTGTTCTAGTACTTTGATGTCTTTTCCTTATATGGCTTCCAGAACTGCAAAGAGTACACAAGGTGTGGTCTGCCCAAGGCCCTACAGAGTGGAAGCATTACCTCTTACCTTCTGGAATATATCCTTCCAAGAATCAACCACAGCATCCTCCTTGTTGCTGCCCCTGCCCTCTCACTCTGATGCAGTGATATAACACACGTGTGATCAACATCGCAGATCCTTTTCCTGCATTGTTACCATCATTTACCCTCCCCCAGCTGATGTTTCACACCAGGGTTGGTATGACCTAAGTGCAATACTTTGCATTTATTTGTATTAGACCACAGCTGCCACCCTTCTTCCCACTTTTTCAGCCTCTCCAAATTCTTTGGTGACCTCTTGCTCCTCCACCCTCCACTGCTTCAGCTATAGCTGTATCAGTAGCAGAGAAGATGCTGCTGTTTTCTATTCCCTCATATATATCTGCGACAAACAAACTGAAGAGCACTGGACCGAGGACAGGCCACTATGATATTCTAGTCAGTTAACTAATTCCTGATATTTTCCCTCTCACCACAGCCCTCAGTATCCTATGATTTAACTATGCATGTAAATTTAACTATGCATGTATTCAGTTTCACAGTCTTCATTCTACTCCCAATCCGTTCAGTTTTCCTATCAGTTTCCTATGCAGGATTCATAGGCCTTGCTGAAGTCCAGGTAGAGTACATGTACTGGTACTTTACTGCCAAGTACTTCACCTGCAACCTAATCATAGAACTGCATCAGGTTTGACTGATAGCACCTTCTGGCCTAGAACCCATGTTTCTTACTGTATTAGAGATTGCAGCCTCTGGAAATCCCTCCAGGTTTCCCCTGAAGATCCTCTTCATGACTCTCACTCCCACTGTTATTAAGCTAATAAACGTGTAGCTACCCAGATTTTACTTCATTTGAAATGGATTCTGCACTTGTTGTCTTCCTGAGTTCTGCCACTTCTGCGCTCACCAATGGTCTGTGGAAGATCTCTGTTGGGGGGTGGGACTTCCAGCATACTGGTCAGATTTCTTTTTTTCAAAACAGGTTTATTGTTTTAACATATAAGAGAAATATCATAACAATTTTATACAAGTAATTAAAAATAGATATTATTATAATATTCAACAAAACAACTAAAATATTTACAAAGACATCCACTACAATCAGATCAATTAATTAAACTAAAATACCATGCTATTGAAATTAGAATTTTTTTTACAAATTTTGTAAATTATCCCATACAATATAATAAGATGTTTTTCTAGTTGTTCTTGACCTAATTGTGTTTATTTCCATATGGCACACTATATTCATAACATTTTTAAATTCATTGAACGAAGGAGGTGTATCTGAAATCCAATTTCTGGTTATTATTTTCCTAGCCACTGCTAGAATAGACCATAACAAGGGAAGCTTAACCTTTTTAACACTTTGAGGTACAGGTGTGTTAAGTAATATAAGAGATTTAGAAATAATGAAATTATCTGTAAAAAGAGCCTGCAAAAATTCATTAATTGACTTCCAGTATTCTTTCAATTTTATACAGTCATAAAACATATGAGCCCAGTCAGCATTAATTTCTACATTACATCTCTTACATAGATTATCTTTATTATTTATTTTATTCATCATCAAAGGTGTATAAAAAGATCTATGTAAAAATTTCCATGTATAAAGTCTCCAGACAATGGAAGACGTAGTTCTATAGGCAGATTCCAATATATATTGTTTATCTTGTTGATTTGGTGGGTCCCCATTAATAGAAGTGAAATAATTCCAGTATGTATCTACACTGAAAAAGTTTCTTGTCTGATAATTTTATGTATGTATGAAAGTTTACCTTTATCAGAAACTTTATGTTGTAAATTTAATATCAAGTAATCAATCAGTGTTGGAATAGATTCTTTAACTGTTATAGACATTAGATCTATTTTATTAATGAGATGTTGTCTAAAGGTCTGAACCTCTAACCAGCAAGTTTCTCTTAGATCAAATTCTTGTTTTAAGAAATCTAGATTTTTAACTTTATTATCAGATATCAACTGATACCAGTATTTTAGATCATTATCTATAGCTAAATGAGTTCCTTCAGAAGTAGATGACAAAAGCATACCCTGAGTATACATTATAGGGAATATAATAAAATTCCATTCCCTATACTTAGGGTGCATGAATACTGCTCAGATTTCTGAGGATTCCCAGAAACAGACCATCTGGTTTATGTGCTTCATTTTCCCTAAGAATAGCCAGTTCCTGCTGAACTTCCTCTCTCTCTCTATCTCTCTTTCTCTCTTTCCCTACCCTGATGTCTTCCTTCCGATCTACCCTTTGTTTTCCTCTGTGAAGACTGAAGTAAAGTACTCGTTTATTAGCTCATCTCTTTCTTTTTCTTCTGTAATCTTTTTCTAAACACCTTTATTGAATTATCACTTATGACACAGGCACATTTACATTTACATAAAAGTAATCAAACTGTATTAACAAGTTAAAATTAGCAAACGTATGTTTCACATATATACATATCTCTCTCTCTCTCTCTCTCTCTATATATATATATATATATATATATATATATATATATATATAATCAATCAAACTGAACAAGCTGAGTTACATTGGATTTTCAGGCTTGGAGCTCATGGGGCAGAGGTCTAAATGAGTCTGTTTCTATAAAACCTCATTTGAAAGCTAGGAGGTTACGTTAGTATTTGTATCTATGGCTTTTAATTTTTAATTGTGAAGACTTGTTAGTAATTGTGGAGCTAATTGTTTAATAGATTTATTGCTTCATTATGTATTCAAGTGACTGAGTATATATTGCAGTATGTGAGTTCATTGTAAATATGTCTGAAGAAGCGGATTGACTTTCCGTGAAAGCGCTTACATTTTACATTAAAGGATTTTAGTGCTTTTTACTAACTTGTCTGAAGTTCGTATATTGTTACGTTAACTTGGATTCAATATTATTTGGTTTTGCCATCATTGGATATCGTATAGAGTTCCTTGTTGCTTGGGACTGTGTTTTATATATATATATATATATATATATATATATATATATATATATATATATATATATATATATTCCTATTACAAGAACGAAAGTTCACTACTTCGAACTTTTGCAAAAGTTCACTTTAATGAAAGTGAACTTTTGCTTAAGTGCACTTCACCGAAAATACCACAGCACAGTGGAGGACATAAAAAACAAGCTATGTCCTCCACTATGGTGTGATAGTCACAGACCTTAGTGTTAGGGCACAGGTTAGGGTAAGGGGGTAGTTAGTAAAGCTATCCCCCTTACCATAACCCATGCCCTAACCCTAAGGTTTGTGACTATCGCACCATAGTGAAGGACATTGCTATGTCCTTCACTGCGCTGCAGTCACCACGGACCGTAGGGTTAGGGCACAGGTCATAGTAAGGGGATAGCCCTAACCCTACGGTCCGTGAGTACTGCACGGAAGTTCAGTACAACACCCGTTCATTGTACTGAACTTCGCATTGTACTGAACTTAAGTGCGCTTTCGCTGCAGTGAGCATTCCATGCACTATTTCGAATTAGTGAAAATTCGATCTAGTGTATGGAACCCATATATATATATATATATATATATATATATATATATATATATATATATATATCATATAACCTAAGCAACATTACATAAATTATTCAATTCCTGCCCCCTTTTTTAAAAGAAGAAACATCTTTTGTTCTTGATCTTTTGTGTTAAATCCTTTTCAACTTTAACCTTTGCTGCCTTTGCCATCTTTCTTGCTTTTTTGTTCTATTCCTTGTAATGTGCCACCCCCACCCTTATCCTTCCACTTCCTGTAGGCCATACATTTGGCCTTAATTGTTAACGTCACATTCCTGTGCAGCCACACTGAAGGTTGGAGGAATGGCTTGGTGCAGCACTGAAGGTTGGAGGAATGGCTTGGTGCAGCACTGAAGGTTGGAGGAATGGCTTGGTGCAGCACTGAAGGCTGGAGGAATGGTTTGGTGCAGCACTGAAGGTTGGAGGAATGGCTTGGTGCAGCACTGAAGGTTGGAGGAATGGCTTGGTGCAGCACTGAAGGCTGGAGGAATGGTTTGGTGCAGCACTGAAGGTTGGAGGAATGGCTTGGTACAGCACTGAAGGTTGGAGGAATGGCTTGGTGCAGCACTGAAGGTTGGAGGAATGGCTTGGTGCAGCACTGAAGGCTGGAGGAATGGTTTGGTGCAGCACTGAAGGTTGGAGGAATGGCTTGGTGCAGCACTGAAGGTTGGAGGAATGGCTTGGTGCAGCACTGAAGGCTGGAGGAATGGTTTGGTGCAGCACTGAAGGTTGGAGGAATGGCTTGGTACAGCACTGAAGGTTGGAGGAATGGCTTGGTGCAGCACTGAAGGTTGGAGGACTGGCTTGGTGCAGCACTGAAGGCTGGAGGAATGGTTTGGTGCAGCACTGAAGGTTGGAGGAATGGCTTGGTACAGCACTGAAGGTTGGAGGAATGGCTTGGTACAGCACTGAAGGTTGGAGGAATGGTTTGGTACAGCACTGAAGGTTGGAGGAATGGCTTGGTGCAGCACTGAAGGTTGGAGGAATGGCTTGGTGCAGCACTGAAGGTTGGAGGACTGGCTTGGTGCAGCACTGAAGGCTGGAGGAATGGTTTGGTGCAGCACTGAAGGTTGGAGGAATGGCTTGGTACAGCACTGAAGGTTGGAGGAATGGCTTGGTGCAGCACTGAAGGTTGGAGGAATGGCTTGGTGCAGCACTGAAGGTTGGAGGACTGGCTTGGTGCAGCACTGAAGGCTGGAGGAATGGTTTGGTGCAGCACTGAAGGTTGGAGGAATGGCTTGGTACAGCACTGAAGGTTGGAGGAATGGCTTGGTGCAGCACTGAAGGTTGGAGGAATGGCTTGGTACAGCACTGAAGGTTGGAGGAATGGTTTGGTACAGCACTGAAGGTTGGAGGAATGGCTTGGTGCAGCACTGAAGGTTGGAGGAATGGCTTGGTGCAGCACTGAAGGTTGGAGGACTGGCTTGGTGCAGCACTGAAGGCTGGAGGAATGGTTTGGTGCAGCACTGAAGGTTGGAGGAATGGCTTGGTACAGCACTGAAGGTTGGAGGAATGGCTTGGTGCAGCACTGAAGGTTGGAGGAATGGCTTGGTGCAGCACTGTTTTTGTGCTAGAGCAATAGCAGGCCTGAAAAAACCGAGGAAGAAGCCTGGTGAAGGAAAAAAACATCATCAAATGTTGTAGAGTCTTGGAAAAAAGTAAATACTTTGACAGATAAACAGAGTTTCCCCAATTCTCAGATACTGTGCACTTCTTTCATGAATTTAGAAACCAACGAAATCCCAAGGTCACATCGTATTACAACTTTGAAATGTGATAAATGCACTTTAGTCTAATCATGGTCTGATTTCCATTTTATTTCAGTGTTATTTTAGTTGAATAAATACTAATCTGCCTAATCACATTCTGATTTTCATTTTGTTTTAGTTTATTTTTAGTTGAATAAATAGACTGATTTTGATGTTATTTTAGTTGAATTAATACAGTTTGGCCTAATCACTGTCTGATTTCTTATTTGTTAGTGTTTTTTACTTATGTAATTACAGGTTGGTCTAATCACTGTCTGATTTCTTATTTGTTTTACAGGTTGGTCTAATCACTGTCTGATTTCTTATTTGTTAGTGTTTTTTACTTATGTAATTACAGGTTAGTCTAATCACTGTCTGATTTCTTATTTGTTAGTGTTTTTTACTTATGTAATTACAGGTTGGTCTAATCACTGTCTGATTTTAGTTAAATGAATACAGTTTGATCTACTCATGATCTGCTTTTCATTTTGTTTTGATGTTCGTTTAGTTGACTAAATACAGTTTAGTCTAATCATGGCCGCCTGATTTCTACTTTGTTTCAGAGATATTTTCTTTGAATAAATATAGTTTGGTATAATCATGTGAATGATTTCAGTTTTGTTGTTTTCTTTTGATGAAGGCCCATTTATTCAACTGCTGACTTAGTACATTTTACTATGTAGACTGACAGTGTGATGAATCCCATAAAACCTAATTTAAAGGACCATATGAAAAATAACTTGATAGCTCAAGCACATTACACCATTCTATGTACGAATGTGTTCACTTGCTTAGTTATTTTTTTGAGCAGTTAGTTACAATAGGCTTATGACCTGCTTTTAACAGTGATGCAAGGTAGTAAATATTCCAGCTAGGGTTAATTTGGTCAGGGAACTAGTGAAATTCTCCAACTCTTGAATTCTAGGTAGAGGAAGGGAGAACAGTATGTTTGCTGTTGGTTACCAGTGGTTATCTACTGTTGTAGATGGTGTAATTAATAAATCAACCAGTGATAGAAGTGTAACTGAAAACACATTGCTAAAATTACTGGATAAACCTGAAAGAGAAGCATGGATTGGAGTCAAATGATTTAAGAAATTGATGTTTCTGAGGGGTATCTTATTTCCATAAAAAGTTCAATAAAAATGTTTCTTCTGATGTTTAACTGATATAAACTAAGTCAGTGAATGTCTCTATGCATTGACATCAGGAAAATAACAATTGGTGTATATTTCTGATATAGAGTGCTTCAAAGAAACTGGGTGTCTTCAAGGAGTTGCCATTTGCAAGTGCTATTGGTCACCATACCTCTCAACTATACAGATTTTTGCAGAATGTCCAGATTTTTGGCTCGTATTTTTGGTCCGTGTTTCATAAAATTGTGATTTTCTGGCAAATTAATGGCAAATCTTTAAATATTGAAGTTAGAAAATAATGACAGGCATTTGAGTTTGGACTTCATATCCTTCAGAAAATTCATGCTAAAGGAAAACCTGTTATTATATCAACTTTATAAGTTTGTTAGAGCAATATTTAAAATTCGTCCCTATGTTTGGGCCTTTGTCCCACTTTTACTCATGGCTTTGTCCAGATTTCTTCCTCTAAGAGGTTGAGAGGTATGTTGCTCACAGCTTTGTAGAAATGCATGAACAACCAGAAACAGATTGTGTCTGGAGGCCATTGGTAAAGAAGAAATCATGGGGTGATTTTAGAGAGATTACAGTTTGCAAACTGAAAACAGATCCTTTATACAATTTAAAAAAGGCATTTTAGATACTGAGAGCATTACTTCTTTTTTTGTTGGAGGAATGTGTGGCTGGGCATGAAGGTAAATATATTATAGATCCCAATGGAATCTGGACTTGAAATTATTGTTCAAGGGTGAATCTGAAAATTCACAATAATCAGTTGGTTCTTACATTTGGGCAATGTTATTTTGTGTTAAGTTGTTCTTTCCAGCCAACAATGTATTACATTTGAAGTAATGGTGACAGTACCCCTGATACAGTCCACTGCTTTCAGATTTGGGAAGGGGATCATTTGACACAAAAATGTAAAACCCACTACACTAGATGTAGCAGCCCATTGTATTTCTTTGTTTTATTTTGCTTTGACTGATGCTGTCAAAAGTAATTTATTTAACTACTAATGATGCTACATCAGTGTTTTTATTTTTTCAGAGTAACATACTGCTGGGTTCCTTTGAGTCACATCTGCTGAGCTTGGCAGGGGTAAAAGGTGGTAACAGTATTAGCGATAATGCACTGTTAATGGAAGTCGAAGTCACTTCTCCTAAATATTCCACTATAGGTGAGCAGGATATTGTCCTACATAATAAATATGGCATACTGGAGAATGAAGGAGAGAGTGTAGTGGTGAGAAGGGTGTTAAGGTGGTAAAAAAGAGGGTAGTATTGGTGGAATGGTTCATAAGGTTTGAAAAGGATGGGTGGGACAATAGATACGTTAAAAGTTTTATCTGCTACTATGACTAGCACGTTTGAGACATCTATTGGTTTTATACTGGTGCCAATCTACAACATGTAATATCTTTTGATTTTGCATATTACATAAATTTCTAGGGATGAATGCTAGCTTTTAAATCCGTCTGTCACGGTCCTGTTTGGTAGGCACGCATGAATGTTCTGGGATTGCAGATTTATTGCGGAAGAGTAAGGGTGATATATTAGTTGTCTGGGTTACTGATCCAGAAAGATGTGTCTGGATATCAGATTACATTATTTCACCTTCTTTGCATATATGGCTATATCGTCCTCTCTGCTAGAATGAAATTGCTTGAAATGGTGAAAATGCATGTGATGGTCTCCTTGGATTTGACTTGGGGTGATGTTTTTAATTTACATTTCAGAGGGAGACATTGGGGTCAGAATGTGAGAAAATATTTTAAAGTTTGTAACTTCGTTAATGTTAACAGGTGGGTCATCAGACAGTCTCCAGTATTTTAATGGAAGTTGATTTTTGTATTCTACATACTTTGTTCTCCCGCAATTTGGTGATTAGGAATAGATTCAGATGTGACATTGGAAAGCATCGCCTGAAGAAAGTTTGAAACATTTAAAACTGTAGCTTCAGGGAGGAGTCATGGTTTATGGTTCTGGTAACACCGTTGTAAACAGACTATTATGATATGACGGCTTACAATGAAAGCTGGTCAGCAATGTGGCTCAGTTTTATAGACATATTTAGGAAGGATTATATTTCTGCAGATAATCTGTGGTTTAGTGCTTACCAAACCAGGTTCAATGTCTTTTGAAGAAGAATATGCAGCTGGAAAATCAACTACATTTGAAGAATTTGAGAAAAATCTGCTCTAGAGGTGGAATTTGCTACTTTGAGCCTGAAGGGATGAAATGAATCCCTTTTTTAGTTGGTAGGAATGAAAGGAGGAGTTGCTTATAGAATATCCGAATGATGGGGATGGGACTGGACGTTTCAGTCGGAGTATGCTAGTGCAGCAGTTTGGCCCTGAAATGTATGGTACACAGTGAGTTATGAGTGGGTGGCATTATCTGTGAAACAGGTTTTGAATATACAGATTATGGATAGGTCTTTCACACCTGTGAAACTAGATTATAGATTATGCCTTGAAGTCATTAAAGAAGGACTCTGCAACAGGTGAGAACAGTTATGATTTTATTTTGATATGGCAGCTGGTGTGGAGGAGCATTTTTTGAGTGTTAAATGAATGGTATTTGGGAAGACTAACAGACTGCAGTGTTGGTTTTGTTTTATATTGGCAAGGACAAAGATACGGAGGATTTAACTAACTGTAGGCCAATTATAAAGCACTTACAATGGTGTTACAGTTAAGATTGTCAAAAGTACGGTTGTCAAAATGTCATGC
Organism: Protopterus annectens; assembly: GCF_019279795.1. NCBI lineage: Eukaryota > Metazoa > Chordata > Ceratodontiformes > Protopteridae > Protopterus > Protopterus annectens. Next base: position 427,497,257 of record NC_056740.1, on the reverse strand, counting down.
TGATTGTTGAAATAAGAGAAGAACTTGGGTAGCCTTGTAAGGGACCTAGGGCCATTCCTTAGGCCAGTAACTTCCTATGATCCTTTGATCCTAGGATCCTATTTAAATCTATCATGGCAGACAAGGTGTCTGGTCTGAATGGCAAAGATTTTACAGAACTGTTGAGCTTGCTAGACAAGTTGCAGGTTCTATTCCAGTGTGAAGGACAATAAGCAATGTTTGGGTGTGTGGTGTATATAAGGCTTTTTGATTCTCATGGAGCAGTTTAGAGTTGTTTTCTTATTATGGGTTCAGACATGCATTTATTAATTTCTGTCAATCTGTATATGCAACATTTGTTATGGCTCGCTTGGTCAATGTTTGATTTGGGAAGAGAGGTATTATGAGATGAAGTAGCAAGCAAAAGTATATATTGAGTAGTGTTTTTTCAGTTGTTATGAATGGTGCTTTGTGTGCTGGAAAGGAAAGATTAGTAGGGGTAGCTGGGATATAGAGTTTGGCATTATCTTCTTGTTATTTATTTATTTCTTAGGCAGACAATGTATTACCACTTGTTAAGGGTAGCATTTGGATGAGAGAGGCTATAAGAGTTTTGCTGATTTATGAAAGGGGGTTGATTTATAGTGGAATAAAGCTACATGTAAAGGTTTTGCTGATCTACATGCTGGGTGTATTTGCTTTTCCAGGCAGTCTGTTGATATTTTGGTTATTACTTTTGGTTCTAGAAGCTACATGAACTGTCCTGAAATAGTCTGCCTGCTACTTTTCTAGGCTTACTCAGTGGATTGAGCCCAGGATAAATTATTCATCTTCTTATCCTGTTACATCTAGAGTTCTAAAGGATGTTAGCTTTGGTGCACTATTGTTGTCCACGTATATCATCCTCTTAGGTAAGCTCATTTGGAGAAGAGGTCTCTAAATCATTATTATGCTGGTGAAACTAATCACTACCTCTCCTTCCCTCCAGATAAATGAATGACTGCCAATCATTTGAGGCTTAATGCTGTTGCCATGGCTATTTATTCCACCTTAAGGGACTCTTAACTGAACAACCTTAAATCCTACCATTTTTTTTATAATGCTGGCAGACTGGTGTTTGTGAAGAAGGTTAAAGTTCTTACCATGATTATTGATGTTGGACTGGCACATAGGGACCTGCTGTTATCTGTTATAAAAAAGGTCTCATTTTTAACTTTGGGATGTCCCTTACATCATTTGCTTCCTTCCTCCTGAGGACATATCAGTGGTGATGCATACCCTGGTGTCATTTTGTAATAATTACTGTAACTCTCTTTACATGGGCTTCCTAACAGTGAGTCTGGTTATTTTCAGTTAGTTTAAAATTACTTACATGTACTTCTTCTTATCTTCATATTACCTCTGTTTTGTGGAGTCAGCACCGTCTGCCTGTTTGATCTTGTCTTGTCCTTGAGGTTCTGATGTTAGTTTTTCTATCTCTATATGATGTGGGCCTGCATATTAAGGAGGATTTGATCCACTACAGGATCCATGGTTGGACCTGTCATTTATCTTCCCTGAGGTTGTTGGAGGTGCTCAGGGCATGGTTGGACATGTCCAGTACTGAGTCCTTTCCCTGTCAGGCTCCACACTTCCAGAGCCTCCCCATTGGTTGAGGAAGTCTCCCAGACTATCAAGATTAAAGACATCCATCAAAAGCCAATTATTTACCGTGGAATATGATACTCATTAACTGTAGTATAATTTTATCCATAATGCTTTCTACTACTACTTATTTAGTCTTTGTTTATTGTTTTTGTGTAACTATTTATTATTATGTTTTACTTGTACAGTGCTTAGCTAAAAAACAAGAAAATAAACATTATATTGAACTAGAATGTTATTTACTGGAGTAGAGAGACAGATTAATGACAACCAAAACAAAAAAAAAACATTTTTAGTGAGGGGAAGCCTTTAAACTGTCCCTTAGAATGAAAGTTTATTTGGTACACTTATTTATTTATTTATCTATGTTTACAGTGAAAGTCCGATGGGTAATACCCATTTTCAGTGGACACCTGAGCAGAAATGCTCTATTTGCTTACACTGCATTATACTAAGTTCCAGTCAAACACAGAGTAGTTATATTTCTATTTACATTTAAACACAAACAGTAGTTACATTTATACATTCTAAGATTTTACAGAGGTGGAAGGTAAAGAGAATGCACACATGTAACTTAGTGGATTGTACAGGCAGCAGTTATGTATAAAAGTTTTTCTGTCATTTCAGTAAGCGGGTGAGAATATTATGTTTAAGGAGAGAATCAAACAGTGAACCAAAGTTTTAACCCAGTGATAAGCAATGCAGGACCAGTTTGTCGGAGAGTTTTATTTCTGTGCGATACTATTCCAGAGTTTAGCAACATACTAGGAGTACAGCGAGTTTCCTGCAACATTATTTGACTTATTTGTAAATAATAAGAATTTGTTACTTGCACGGAGGTCCGTTGCTGGACAGTTAGATAGTAATAAGTTTTGTAGTGTATGGCATTTTTCTGGATGATGAAAGAGTTTGTGTGCTGTAGTTAGTTGTGAATATGTTAGCCAGTTGTGCAAGTCAAGCCAGTTTAATTGCTTTAAGCTATGACAATGGTGGGTCCTATGAGGGAGACCAGTGACAAATTTAGTTATCTTACTGTAGTAGAAGGCAAGTTTCTTTCTTTGAGTATTGTTTAAGTTTGTTAGGTTAGGAGTGGTGTATAAGAGAGTTGGTAATAAGAAGTTGGTGGCTAGAGTTTTTCTTGCAGCATCTGTAAGAAATCCATTGAACCTATAAAGGGGGCCTAGTTTCTTTTGTGTAGATTTTACGGTGTGCAGTATATAGTGGTCATATTTAATATTGTCCTCTATTATAATGCCTGGAAGTTTAATGTGAGTTACAGTTTCAATGACAGTATTATTTGCTGACTTTATGGTAAAAGATTGCTTTTGATTTTGGGAACTTTTTTGAAAAGCATTATCTTAGTTTTCTAGGGGAGGAGTAGGAGGTTTACTCTTTCAGCCAGGTTTCTACAGAGGGGAAAGTTTTTTTGTAATGTCTTGGAGCTTATTTATTGTTGAGGCTGCATATATTAATGTTGAGTCTTCTGCATACTGAACTAAACTAGCATGATGAGTGGAGGTATGGAGGTCATTAATAAATATAATAAATTGCAGAGGACACCGGATAGAGCCCTGAGGGACACCTGTAGTAACTGGTTGAAAGGATGAGTAAGTTTGTTGCCATTTAATGGCTTGTTGCCTTCCAGATAGGTAACTAAGGAATCACAACAAGGAGTATTGGGAAAGGGTCTACTCCACGATGTCAAAAGCCGACAATATCGAAGCTGATATTGTCGGCACCACAACATTGAAAGCGCAGAACATCGTGCAGGGAAATGAAAATCTCTGTAGGGGGAGATTTCCATTTACCTCAATGTAGTGCGGTCCCGGAGTTGGAATATTTAAGTAGGGAGGGTGTGGGGGGAGCAGGGGGGCTTGCTCCCCTGCCTACGCTAGTTCATTTTTATTTTTGCCTATGCTAGTTAGTTTTTATTTTTGTTTGCTGCTTTTTGTTTTTTAAGCATTATTCGATGTTTTACTACATCGATCACTAGAGGTCGACCTTTAGTGATTCGATGTAGTATGATTTCGATAACGTGATATAGACGCTTGGGAAAGTCCTATCGAGAAGAGTCAAATGAGGAGTTGCTGCTGGGAGACCGTATCAAATGCCTTTGCCAAGTCTAAGAACATGGTGGACACAAGCAGACCATGGTTTCTATGTTGGTTTATTATATTGGTAAAATGTAGTAGAGCAGTAGTGGTGGTGCGCTGAGGCCTAGAGTCATGTTGTGTTTCTGACAGCAGGTTATTTGAGGTTAGGCATTGCATCAGCTGCATATGGATGCATTTCTCTAGTATTTTGGAGAGGGGGAAGAGAATTGCTATCAGTCTGCAGTTATTAAATTCTGTGGATGTGCCATCTTTGAGTAGTGGTATGATGCAGGATTTTTTCCACAGTGATGATGTATCTTACTGCTATGGACCTATTAATTAGTATGTACACAGGGAAGGCTATGACTTCTGCAGCCATTTTTAGGAAGCTTGATGGTAGTTGGTCTACAGCTACAGAAGTAATTTCTAGTTTAAGGCACAACTTCCTTATGAGCGAGGTAGGTACTAGACTAAAAGTGAAGAGCTGTGGGTGATTTTGATTGGACGGGGTACAGCGAGGGGAGCAAATGTGCCTAAGAGAGATAATATTGATTGTATAAAACTAGGAATTAAAGTGTGTGGGGATACAGTCTGTCGTATCATCTGTTTTTGGAGAGGGACTGGTCATCTTGCCAGGGTGGAGTAGTTTATTTTGTGATGATCAAATAAAATGTTGGGTTGTTTATATGTTTGTCTTGTAGTTTGGTATAGTATGATTGCTTATCTTGTTTGAAGTTTCTAAGATGTCTAAGTTGCTGGAAGGCATTTTGAGTTCCATTTTTATGCCGATTTTTCCAGGCTTTAGCCCCTTTTCTCATCATTTCTTTTTGTTTCCTTTGTCAGCCATAGTAATGGTTGGACTTTACTATTTTATTATGTACTGATGCTAGATTATTTAATGTCTCTAAGAATCTATTATTAAAGTGCTTCTACAGCAGTACCTAGCAGCATTGTTCCAAGTACATTCCAGTTGTATTTTTTCATTGTTTAATTGAAAATATCTTCGCTGAAATTGATTGTATTTCATATCTGATTATAGATAATCCCCAGGATTCAATAACGCCTACAGTAAGTGTACACTAAGTGCACACCGTTCTGAGTTAACAGTCAACAGGGGCGTAACTCACACCTTCTTCCTCCTAACTTTAGTTTTCTTACTGATTTTCTTGCAGCTTTACACACTGACAGGGATTTATAAACATTACCACAAAGTGTAGACTCCATGTATACTTAATGTAATCTTTCTGAGTGACTAGAAAGCACAAAATATGTGATAGGGATGTTCTTGAATACATAATGTGAACACTTAGTGTAGGCTTTATTGAATCTGGCCTAGTATTTTTATCTAGGTTATGCTGAGTTCTAATAACATATGTTGGTATATGGTCACTCATGTTATCTGAGAGGCAGCCTGCATTTATTGTTTTTGTTGTATTTGTTTTTTAAGAATACAGTCTAATGTTGGGTGTCTCATAGGTTCATAGGTAGATACTAGGCTATCTGCCCTAGGGCATTTATAAGCCTAGCCAGAGTGTATTTGGCTTCCGCCTCTCTATTAGATTAGCCTACTGTGCCTCTGTAAAGTAGGTCACAGAAGGTACCCTTTTAAGATTAGTTTACTGTGCCTCTCTCTAGCAGGGACACAGAAGAGATCCCCGGGGTGAATTTGCGATTTCCCATCCACGCGTCCAGATTTTGCTTGAAAAGGGTTAGCGAGGGGCTATGTCTAACATGAATTGCGATTCTATTCCAGAGTGAGGGGAGCCTCTGTGAAATGAATCTGTCCCTCCAGCATGTCCTATTTATTTTTGTGTTGAGGTTTAGGTCCCTGGAGCATGTAGCTCTAAGGGACTTGGATGTTTTGAGGTGGAGCATGTCCATTAATTCTGGGTTTGACATGGCTTTGTACGTCAGGCATAGATCGCCTCTAAGTAGGCGGTAAGCAACTGAGTAGAGCTGGAGTTTCTTTAGTCGAGCTGCATAGGACATCTGTTTGTATCCCATGATCCTCTTGGTGAGGTACTTTTGGGGTCCCTCCAGTTGCTGCAGGTGTCAGGTAAGGTACATCCCAAAAGGGGCATTGTATTCAGTTATGGGCCTGATGAGTGACGAGTAGAGGGGCACAATGACCTCTCTTGATCTAGATGCGAACCCTTTCGTGATAAGGTGGGCTATATAGAAGGTCTTTCTAACCACTTTGGCAACGTGATTATCAAAGGAGAGACTACTATCTACGTTGATCCCCAAATCTCTAATTACTTCTTCTGTACTTAATGGATTACCACCTATGTGGTAATTTGTGGGCACCTTGTTTTTCCCAAAGGGGATGACTATGCACTTTTTAGCATTTAGCTTGAGGCTGTGGCTCTGGCACCAAGCATCAGTCTCTGTGAGACCCTTTTGGAGGATGCTTGTGTCAGCTGGAGATTCGATTATGGCCCCCAGTTTGCAGTCATCTGCGAACTTTGTCAGCCATAATCCCCCCCGTGTTAGCCTGAACCTCAGAGAAGTATATACTGAACAAGAGAGGTCCCAGAACTGAGCCCTGTGGGACGCCACTTGTAACTGGTTTGGATTCAGACATGGCACCTGCGATTCTGACCATGTGGGGTCTATCTCTGAGCCAGTGTGCAACCTATCTTGTGATATAGGGGTTGATATTTAAGCTGATAAGCTTATTTATGATGCCCGAGTGGGGTATTGTGTCGAAGGCTTTTGCGAGGTCCAGGTAGGCTGTGTGGACTACCTTGCCCTCATCTATGGCTTTGGTAACTGTTTCAAAGAAATCAGCTAGGTTTAAGAGGCAAGATCTGCCCTTAACAAAGCCGAATTGGGTTGGGTCCGGTGTCTGGAGGCTCCCAATGTCTTTGTTTATGAGTTCCATGATAATATGCTCCATAACTTTACAGACCAGGCTAGTCAGGCTTATGGAGCGATAGTTTCCGGGGTCCGTTGTGGCACCACCTTTGTGGAGTGGGACCACTGTAGCTGTACGCCATTCTTTGGGTACATATCCTGTAGTAAGGCTAAGTTTGAACAGTGACTTAATGTGAGGGTTCAGTTCTTCTTGGAGCTCGTGTAAGACACAGCCTGGGACACCGTCCGGTCCCATAGATGCTGTGTTTTTTGCTTTGAAGAGGGCAGCTCTCACCTGTGCATCTGTGATGTCAGGGAGGTTACATTCAGTTGGGATAGGCATTTGCTCCTTTGGGGGGGGAAGGGGGGGAGAAGTTTGCACTGAATCTGTCTGCCAGGATGTTGGCTATGTCTGTAGGTTCGGTATATTTTGTACTATTATGAAACAATTCAGAGCATATCTGGGAGTTTCCTCCCATCTTCCTGACATAACTAAAGAAGGCCTTGTGATTATCTTTAGTGTCTAGGGCAATTTTTCTTTTGAAACTGGCCTTTGATGATTTTATGAGGGATCGAAGTTTCTTGCTAATACTGATCAGAGATGCCTTCTCTTTTTGGGATTTTGCTCTGTCATGTAGTAGCTTCCTCCTTCTGTTGTATAGCTTATTTATGACCGGGGTCCACCAGACCGGTCTCCTGTTTTTGGAGGAGTGAGTCTTGGTTTTATTTGGGATAGCACGATCCATGCATTCCTGCAGGTGCTCATAGAATGCACTTGTAAAGGATTCTGCAGATTGGGATGTATTATCCTCTGGCCCAGGGGCTTTGAAGGATTCCACCTCAGTCTTGAGAAGTGCAAAGTTGGCTTTTGAGAAATTCTTTACAGTGATTTCCTTGGCTGGGGGTGGGGACAGGATATGGATGTCCAGGGAAATTTATTTATGGTCTGATCTTACCAATGAGGGGTTTACCTCTGGTGTGGAACATAGAGTCCCCATGTTGGTGATGTTGGGAGTGGTGACCAGTTGTTCCATTGCGTTAGAATTTATAAATTCAAGGAACCATTGGGCGAGGGTGTTTGGGCTTGAGTAGTTTTCCCAGTCAATGTTTGGGTAGTTGAAGTCACCCAATAACATAGTGTTTGGAGAGACCTTCATATTCTCCAGTGTTCTCAGGAATGCCAAGTGGGGTTGTTGTAATAGGGAGGGTGTGCTGTAGCAGGCTGCAAACTGAAAGGCAGTTTTACCGGCTGTTAGTTGCACATGGATGGTTTCCGATGTTTCGTGCAGTGCCACTAACCTGGAGGTGTAGGTATCTTTGATGAATATAGATACTCCCCCTCCTTTTGTGCTTCAGTCCGAGTTTTGGGGCCAAAACTCATGGTATGAATTATAACCTGGTAGTGCTGGGGTGCTCTCAGGAGTCTTGAACCAGGTTTCTGTTACTGCACAGATATCGATTTTCTCCATACGGAGGAGAGCCTTGAGTGCGTGCATCTTGAGGTTTAGACTTTTGGCATTGAGTAGCATTACCTTTAATTTTTTTATCCTTGGGTTGTCTATGGAGGTGGGTTTGTCCTTTGAGCATTGCCTAAAAAAGGCACTATGGGGGTGGCAAGAGCCTTGGCCAGTATACGAAAGCCTAAGGGTGACAGGTGCAAGCCGTCCCTAGCGAAGCAACGTGGCTTGTCGAGCATGTCATCCCAGGCTGACAGACACTGGATCCCCTTTGAATGACACCAATACTTTAGCCAATTGTTGAAACTGATCAATTTGTCTTTATACTGTGGCATCATTCTTGGTGAGGGCAAGATGCTACTCAAGGTCAGGGTCATACCAGCCTGGGCTACATGGTCAGAGAGCTCCTCTATGTCTCTTTTCATGTAGTCCAGGGAGGTACGACTCAGGTCATTCATACCAGCATGGACAATGACGGAGTCATACTTGTACTTGCTTTGGAGTGACCTGAGTGCTTGCGTTATGTGGCAGATCCTGGCACCAGACAGGCAGCTTACAGTGACCTTCTCCTTGTTTAGTCTGGTGAGCGGGATGTCAGTGTGCCGGACAATAGAGTCCCCTATAACAAGTGTATTTGGTGTGTTGTTTGGCCTTAAGGGCTGTGACTGTGAGAAACACTGATTTTATGAGATATGTGATTCGTAGGCATTGTTTTATTGATTCTAGTACGTGCAGTTATTAATTGTCTAAAGCTGTACAGGTTTATGGATGGAGTGGGGGTAGATGAATTTATAAATTGTCAGTATTTTTTATTTATTTTATTTATTTAACATTTGTTGACCGGGAAAGTCTGACTAGGACAGAGCCTATTTTCAGCGGATGCCTGGGGAAAAATGCTCCAGATGCATGTTTTTGGATTGTGGGAGGAAACCCACGCGAATGCAGGGAGGACATGCAAACTCCACACAGAGGGCACCCCAGCCAAGAATCAAACCGGAGTACCCAGAGGAAACCCACATGAATGTAGGGAGGACATGCAAACTCTGCACAGAGGGCACCCCAGCCAAGAATCAAACCGGAGTACCCAGAGGAAACCCACATGAATGCAGGGAGGACATGCAAACTCTGCACAGAGGGCACCCCAGCCAAGAATCAAACCGGAGTACCCAGAGGAAACCCACATGAATGCAGGGAGGACATGCAAACTCCACACAGAGGGCACCCCAGCCAAGAATCAAACCGGAGTACCCAGAGGAAACCCACATGAATGCAGGGAGGACATGCAAACTCCACACAGAGGGCACCCCAGCCAAGAATCAAACCGGAGTACCCAGAGGAAACCCACATGAATGCAGGGAGGACATGCAAACTCCACACAGAGGGCACCCCAGCCAAGAATCAAACCGGAGTACCCAGAGGAAACCCACATGAATGCAGGGAGGACATGCAAACTCCACAAAGAGGGCACCCCAGCCAAGAATCAAACCGGAGTACCCAGAGGAAACCCACATGAATGCAGGGAGGACATGCAAACTCCACACAGAGGGCACCCCAGCCAAGAATCAAACCGGAGTACCCAGAGGAAACCCACATGAATGTAGGGAGGACATGCAAACTCTGCACAGAGGGCACCCCAGCCAAGAATCAAACCGGAGTACCCAGAGGAAACCCACATGAATGTAGGGAGGACATGCAAACTCCACACAGAGGGCACCCCAGCCAAGAATCAAACCGGAGTACCCAGAGGAAACCCACATGAATGTAGGGAGGACATGCAAACTCCACACAGAGGGCACCCCAGCCAAGAATCAAACCGGAGTACCCAGAGGAAACCCACATGAATGTAGGGAGGACATGCAAACTCTGCACAGAGGGCACCCCAGCCAAGAATCAAACCGGAGTACCCAGAGGAAATCCACATGAATGCAGGGAGGACATACAAACTCTGCACAGAGGGCACCCCAGCCAAGAATCAAACCGGAGTACCCAGAGGAAACCCACATGAATGCAGTGAGGACATACAAACTCCACACAGAGGGCACCCAGCCGAGAATCAAACCAGAGAACCTCATGCTGTGTGGTGACAACATTAACCGCTGTACCACTGCTTTGTCCCTGTACATATTTAAGTCTCCCAGTATTATACTTTCAGGGTTATTTTGTTAGGATATTCATTGCAGGATGTTTTCAGCAGTATCAATGTTATTCCCTGGTGGTTTATAAATTGCTGTTAAACATATAGTTTTCATATTATTGATTTTTAGGAGTATAATTAACAGTTCAGCATTGTAAAATATGAGTATTTCCTATGGAGGTAAGATGATGTTTAGGAAATTTTTATAGATGATTGCCACACCACCTGCATGCTTGTTTTGTCTGTCATGCCTGACTATATTGTATCCGGGGGGGGGGGGGGGTGATGATCTCATTATTGCTTGTTTTGTCTGTCATGCCTGACTATATTGTATCGGGGGTGATGATCTCATTATTGCTTGTTTTGTCTGTCATGTCTGACTATATTGTATCGGGGGGGGGTGATGATCTCATTATTGCTTGTTTTGTCTGTCATGCCTGACTATATTGTATCGGGGGTCTCATTATTGCTTGTTTTGTCTGTCATGCCTGACTATATTGTATTGGGGGGGGATCTCATTATTGCTTGTTTTGTCTGTCATGCCTGACTATATTGTATCCGGGGTGATGATCTCATTATTGCTTGTTTTGTCTGTCATGCCTGACTATATTGTATCGAGGGGGGGTGATGATCTCATTATTGCTTGTTTTGTCTGTCATGCCTGACTATATTGTATCGGGGGGGGGGTCTCATTATTCTTTATTTCTTTTTTTAACCAGGTTTTGGTAGCTATGACTACATCAGGAGTGTATGTGGAAAGATAAGCATGCATGTCATGGATTTTATTGCAGATACTTCTTAGGTTTATATTTAGTAAGGTGACTTTGGGTTCTGTTTTTTTGTGGGGGAGGGGGTTGGCATAATGGTTAAGGTGTTCACCTTACAGACACAAAGTGCAGGGTTCAATTCTCACATGAAGCAATTAGCTAAGCTTAAAAAAATGGCCCACAGGGGAGCTAGCCTAATACTAATCTATGAATCTGATATTTAATAGGTGACTGGTTCATTTTGGGGTTGGAAGTGATGGTTTTATGAACAGTGGGACCAGGGTTGGGGTGAATATCTCCACTAATTTTTTAAATTGATATTTTCAGAGGGAAGAGTGATGCTAGTTATATTTTGGTCTTGCCTTGATATTTGATCATAAGTTTGGATGCTTAGTTGCAAGATATTTATAGAAAAATAAATCAGATATGGTTTGTTTGTAGACAGGTTGTTATGGAGAAAGGTAGGGTGGGTAGATGTTGATATTCTTTGTGAGGACTGGTTGCAGTCGTAAGTATTTGAAGGCAGTGGATTTTACAATTGATGATGAAGTCTAGTAGACTGAGGAGAAATAGAAAATAATCTGACTTAGGGGCACCTTATTTAACTTGGGTTTTATCTTTATTGTAAAGTATAAAAGTTCAACTAGAAAAGAAAAAGCAGCAAATGCACTGTGTGCAAAATTCCGTCTCTGTGTCTTGGGAATTCACCTCTATTCAACGCTCATAACAGTCCGCAACACCTTCAATGAAACCAAGTAGAAGTGAACAAAAGTTTATTGTAATGCCAACAAACAAAGAATGGTTAAGCGCTTTCACTTGAATAAAACAAGCTTCCTCAGGAAGTGAAAGCGCTTAACCATTCTTTGTTTGTTGGCATTACAATAAACTTTTGTTCACTTCTACTTGGTTTCATTGAAGGTGTTGTGGACTGTTATGAGCGTTGAATAGAGGTGAATTCCCAAGACACAGAGACGGAATTTTGCACACAGTGCATTTGCTGCTTTTTCTTTTCTAGTTGAACTTTTATGGTTGCTGCGCTGTTTGCTTCAGTTGAGTTCTTTGTTGTAAAGTAGGATAAGAAAATGTTAGGAAGGTAGTGAGTTGGTTGTAGAGATGTAATTTGATAGTTACAGGAGGCAAGGATAAGAGAATTTGAGAGAGAGTGTTGGGTGAGTAATTGTATTCATGGTTTTCCTACTGGCGGGAACTCCTGGTATTGCTTAGAGGAATATGTCGGGTGGGTTTCCTAGTGGCGGGAACTGCTGGTATTGGTTAGAATATCTGTGTGGTGCTATGGAAGTATAAATGTAGAATAAGAATGGGTGGGTGGGATAAATTTATCAAGTAAACCTGGTAAGAGACAGAGAAAACAGTCAGTGACTTAATGTAAACAGCCACAAAGTTGCTGAGAGATAAGTAAAAGGAACAATGCAGTTTTAAAAGCCTCTGTGCTTCTTCTTCTTTCAGCTTTTCCTGGTTAGGGGTCACCACAGCAGATCTCCTGTCTGCTCATGATTGGCAGTGGAGTTTTACAGTGTCAAGTTGCCAGCCCAGCACCCAACCTCCAACAGAAGGCACACACATGCACACACTCACACCTAGGGCCAATTTGGAGTGTCCAGTCCACCTACAGTGTGTCTTTGGGATGTGGGAGGAAACCAGAGCACCCAGAGGAAACCCACATGACCACAGAGAGGACATGCAGACTCCGCACAGAAGGCACCCCAGCCAAGGATCAAACCAGAGAACCTCTTGCTGTGAGGTGACAATGCTAACCACTGCACCACCATGCTAATAGATGAACTGTGTAATATGAGGAGGTTTCTATGGACTTTGAAATGTAAAGTCCAAAAGCCTAACTGAACCCCAGAGACCAGCAAAACAATGAGAAAAAGAAAGTCAGAATGCATTAGTTCAGCACTAGAAAAATACTGGCTGAAAACACAAAAGTGACTACACAAGAAGAGAAATAAACTTATGGAAGGGAGACAGTGGACTGCTAAAAATAATGAAGTGAGCACAGTTAAAGGAGAAAGTACCAATGGGACTGCTGTTGTCTAAGAAAATGGCGCTATTATAGTGGACAAAGTTCTTTGTTTTAGGCTGCCATAATATTTATAATTTACATACAAAAAATTGCCCACAGACTGGTGTTCAAACTGTAGACTTCACTATTACATACATATTTGCTTGCAGGGACACTTCTATAGAAAAATAAAAATGCACTAAGAGATAGCAGAGTGCACTGAGTTGATATTGACTGTGCACAGATACTAGCTTAGAGCTGAAATTGGTTTAATAACCGTCTCAGGCAAGGGGGAGAACAAGGGTGGCTGCCTTGAAGGACTGTAGTTCCACTAAAGACAGGAGGATACAAATAATGGGAGAAACAAGTCTAGAAGAAGTGAAGACAAATATAAGAGGAAGAAATCATTTGAGTAGCAGAAGTAAATGTAACTGTCTGTTAGGAGACAGTAAAAGCTGACCAGCAGGAAGTCAGTTGAGGATGGTGTACAGATGTAAGGCTATTGCTTACAAACTAGGACACTGAACCACATGTCAGGCGGCACGATGCCAGGGCACTTCTACAGGCTAGGCTTGTAAATGCTCCAGGGGTGGTACAGTTTATCCTAATTAAATGGTGGCTGGGTTGAATGGACTCAGACTGCCTATTTGGATAAACCTGCTGTGTATAGACTTACGTTTCCAGTGAACCCCATAACTTCCTTGCACCCTGCTAGAGAGAGAGAGAAGGAATGAAGGAAGGAATTCCTTCCATTCTTACATCCAATTCATCTAGAGCACAGCAGGTTTTAGACTTCTAGATGATTTAAAAAGGGAAGTATTACATGTGTTTTGGGTTATTTTGGGAATTGTGGTGGAACTCCATCAAGACAGGTGTGCTATGTACTGACAGAGCTAAAGGTGGGACAGGGCTGCTGCATCCAACTCTTTAACAGGTACATAGGTTATTATTATTATTGTTATTATTATTATTGTTATTATTGTTATTATTATTATTATTGTTGTTATTGTTATTATTATTGTTATTATTATTGTTATTATTATTATTATTATTATTATTATTATTATTGTTATTATTATTATTGTTATTATTATTGTTGTTATTATTGTTATTAGTGTTATTATTATTATTATTATTGTTATTATTATTGTTATTATTATTATTATTATTAAGTAGTATTATTACTTTGCAGTTGATCTGGGTGCATCATCTGAAGCCCAATACTTACTATATGTTACCCGTTTTCATAAAGACTTGAGGTGTCAGCTCATGGCTGTATTTTTTTTTCTCTCAGACCACCCAGGTAGCATCTGAAGAGGGTTAAGGATCCACTTTATTTATTATGGAGGGCAAGTGTATTGAACAGGGATATTATCCGGGAGAGGTATTTATTCTGCCTGCAGATTCTGCTGCAGTAGAAGTTTAGGTTTCTAGTAAGGGTGTTTTGGTGGTGTTACATGTTTCGTAAATGTGTAGGAGGTCACATAGGACAGGGTCATTTCAGGCCTTGTAAGCAAGACAGAAATCACCATGCATGAGTGTGTAATGAGACAAGAAACAAACATAGGACTTTGAGGCTTTCTGAATAGGACATAGAACTTAAGCCTTGATTTCACAGTCAGGAAGCACTGGGATCTTTTGAGCTGGATCATGTGTTTGGTCAAGGATATGTTGAAGGGGCATTATATTCAATTGGATCTACTTCATATGGTCAATATTTCAGAATGTCGACATTCATATTGCTGAGACAGTATGATTGACATTCGAAATGTCGACCGTAGAATTAAAAACAAAAAAACACAAAAAAATTTACCTTCATGCTGCTAGCAGAAGGGCTATGCCCCCCTGCACCCCTCATGGGGGGCTCTGCCCCCCCACCCCCCGGAACTTAAATATACCAACTCTGAGATCACACTACAGTGTGGAAGATGGAAATCTTTCCATTCTGCACTGTACGGAGATGCCGGTTCCACATGGTCGACATTTCGAATGCCGATCATATGGTCTCGGCCATATGAATGTCGACATTCTGAAATGTCTACCATGTGAAGGGCACCTATTCAATTATATGCCTAATAAGGAAAAAGAATAGAAGGATGAAAACATCCTTGGATCTAGGGGGTATAGCCTTTGTAATCAACTGGACTGGTTAGAAGGATTCTGCAACAGACATAATTGTTGAAGGAAAATTGTCAATGAAAGTACTGAGGTCACTGATAGTGTATCAGGTTTAGGGAATGTCTTCTATGTGCTAAGGACTAGGGTGTTTGTGTTTTTCATAGGACTCAGTGCTGCACCTTTTTTACATATAGTCTTAGACCACAATCCTGACACCCTGCGTTTGTATATGTAGATCCTCTTGTAGGATCTGGGGGTCTTCAGGAGAATTGATAATGTTCTAAGTCTGCAAACTTCTGCAAACTTGGTCAGCCAAAGACCACTGACATGAGCATGGAAACAGGAGAAATAGGTACCGAATAGGTGAACCCACACTATAGAGCTGTGTGGGACCCCATTTGTCACCTAACTTTTGGCAGAGAGAGAATTTGATGGGTTTTGCCAGTGAGCCAGTTTGCTGTCCATTGGGTAGCATACAGATATATGTTTATTTTGATTAGTTTGTCAATAATTCCTGAGTATTGCATATTATCAAAGGCATTGGCTTGATCAAGATATGCTGGTTGCACAATTTTGTCCTCATCCGTAGCCCTGGTGACTTTTTAAAAGAAGTTCACTAGATTACATAGGCAGAATCTTCTCTTCACAAACTCAAAACTAGTTTGGGTAAGGCATTTTTAGCTGGCAACAACTTTGCTTAAGAGGGTAACAGTGGTGCATTCTATTGTCTCACAGACAACATTGGTGAGGCATCTATACTTGTAAGCATCAGTGGAGGAGCCAACTTTCTGATGGGGATGACAACAGTTGTTCTCCATGCCTCTAGTAAAGCACAAAGCCATATGAGAGGCCGAGGGTGAACAGATTCTCCATACAACTGGTCTTACTTTAAATCCCTGCATTTATTTTTATATATGTAATTAAGCGTTAGCCCAGGGAGAGAAAAGCTCCAGAAGTTAGAATTTAACATACAGTATTTGAGCATAATATGTTGTCACAGCTTTTTTACAAGTATTAGAATATTTTGCAAGTTAGATCAAAAACAAAGTTGGAACAAAGAGCAAATAACATACCATAACATATGTCAGAAAAACGTTCATGGAAAGAAAGCAATTACAACTCACTATAAATACGAGAAAGCATTCCAGCTGAAAGTAAATCTTGGCATGAGGTTAAACAAACTGTAGTAACAGCATGTCATTGGTGTACTGGAAATGCATGGTATGTTTATTTCATCTTTGAGTAAGGCAAAGAGAAAAGTTGTAAAGTGATATATAATATTATCAGGAGTGAGCTAAGATGTAAGGATGGTGAAGATTAAGGAGATGCAAATGGAGATATAGATGATAAAGAAACCAAGACAAAAGAAGATGAAGGTATTTTATTGGTTGTTGAAGGTAGAAAGAAAGGAGAGATAATGGAAGATGGACATCCTTCATATCAAACTTCATGACAATGGTAGCACATTGAAAAATGTCAGTTTTGTTCCCGGGCAAAAGGCTAGGGTTGCTGACTTGTTATTGCTGTTTGTTACAGAAATTTCAGCTGATTCCCTGCTTATATTTATGCAAATCGTTTGCACATATTGACTGTTTTATGTGTGCAAAATAAACTTTACATTTTCCTTACTTTGCCACTAGATGGCTGTTGGGACAGCTGATATGTCCAAAAAGAAACAATTTTTTGGAGAAACCTTACCTATGGAGGCATTGAATTTTCAAGATCACATAAAAAAAAAAAAAAACGGGTGAAGATTAGCCACCTGCATTTCTTGACCCATAAGATCGCCCACTTTCTCTCCCCACCTGCACACTCTACCACAGGTAAAGGGATCCTCTTCGCCCTGTCACGGTGTGGGCTTTTCCAGCAAAAATATGGCATCTCTCTGATCTAGTTGAAATAAGACGTGTTGGTCCATGACAAACTCCTCAAGGTCAGTTCATCACCATCACACTATTAGCAAAGCTAAGTGGCTTCCAGTTAAATGCACAGCCAACCTACTACTGTGCTCACTTCTTTTCAATTTTTGGTACCTAAACTCTTTTACAGCTTGCTGCACCAAGCTAGCCTCCAACGCTCTCACCTATAACTTCAAAGCCCACTCTTACTCTGGGCCCATTTTACAACCCCACAGGGCTACAGTGCAATGCACCAACCAATGCTTCTCATTCTACAACCCCACAGGACTACAATGCAATGCACTAACTGATGCTCCTCGCTTGTAGCTCCAAAACTGTGGCAATCGCTATCCATCTACCTAAAAGACATCAATCCCAACTTAAAGCACACCTTACCAAACAAAACACAGGTAAATGCTTTACTGCTGGCCACATCACTTAACAATGTCATACCCTGGCATGTGCAAACCTTCCTTGAAGCTTGACTAAGTTACTACTGTGGGCACTCCTAAACCTTTGTATTAAATAGCCTGAATTCTGGTGACATCAAGACTTTTTACACAGGCATATTAAAAATATGTTCTGTTCTACTGAATTCATGTCATACTGTATTGCTGTTTTATTTTTGTCTATATCCTTGCATTGTCTTGCCACATATTCTCTTCTTTTAGCTCAGTAATACCCAGACTGGGCCTAAAATCCATCAGTACTAATCATTGCCCTACCCTGGTAAACAAACAACAATAAATAAATAATGCAAATGCATTTGAGTAAATGGGAGAAAAAAAACACTAACAATATATGTCATAAAAGTTAGAGTAGGGATAGCAAAGAGCTCTCTCTGATTATGTTTAAATTTAAGAATTATATAATGGAAGGAAGGGTGCCATGTTTGCTGACTAGTAAAGATGTGGCCAAGACCTTTGATTCTATCAGCCATATAGCTGGTTCCACTAACTGGAGGCATATGGTCTTAGTCTCTGGTTCGAGGGACGTACATGGAAAGAGATGTCAGAGCCATTTCTGTTCCTGTCAGCTGTCCCAATTAAGTTGTCCATTGTTCTTCTCCCTCTCATAAAACCTGTTTGGTCAATATGGATTAATCTTGGAAGCATCCTTATTAACCTGTCTGCCTGTATTAGTGTAAAATATTTCTAATCCTGATTAAACACTGATATTGGTCTATATCAGGTTGCGCATTCCAGTTCCATCCTGTCTATATTACTGAAGTCACTGCTTTTTTCCATGAATCTGATCTCCCCCCAAACACACATACTTTTTCAATGTCACCAAACAATGTCACTCATTTCCCTATTATGTCTTCTTCTGAATTTCCCAGAGTTCTATTGGCAGCCATTTACTTCCTGGTGACTTC
Organism: Protopterus annectens; assembly: GCF_019279795.1. Lineage (NCBI taxonomy): Eukaryota > Metazoa > Chordata > Ceratodontiformes > Protopteridae > Protopterus > Protopterus annectens. Next base: position 427,478,910 of record NC_056740.1, on the reverse strand, counting down.
CCCTTCACCATCTTTACCCGTGCTCCTGTAGCCCTTCTACCTCAGTTTGTTTCCTCAAGTCTTTCTTTCCTCCTTCCTCCAAACATCTCTGTGTAGATCATTCCAATCTTGCCACTTCTTCCTCCTCCATTCCCCCCTCCCCACTCTTATAAAACTGTTGGTAATTTTCCCGTAACTCTTCTAGAATTTCTCCCAGTAAAACTCTTTTCCCCATCTGTCCTCCCTTTCATCTTGTATATTCCTCTATCTATCTCTTCTTGTCTTAGCCTGACAGCAAAAGCAGTAGTTACTTTGGATGTTAGTGTAAAATGCAGTTTCCCTAATGCTATCCTTCTATTCTACATCTTCTCATCCTCCCAGTTTTGCTTTCTTTGTCTGCCTCTCTCCCCCCATTTCTCTCATACTTTCTAGTTCCTTTCCTTCCTACCATCCCCTTTCCAGACCTATCATGAGAGGTTCTATTCTTACTGCCTTTACTCACAACAAGAGTTCTTTTGTAATAATAGCTCCTAACAGTCCTTGACCAGCTATGATGTCTGGCAGAATAGAAGGCGTATGGGATCCAATTACCTCTGCATAATCTGCTTCTCTTGTGTCCTGCCATACTACTGACTTAAAAAATTATTTCCAAACTTTCCCTTTTCTTGGTAAGTTTTCTTATACTCCACTCCATCCTCTCTTAAAATAATATTCCAATTCCCTATATATATATATATATATATATATATATATATATATATATATATATATATATATATATATATATATTCCTTCTTGGAATCTCACTATCTCCCCTGATATATGCCTCATCTCTTTCAGTTGTATTTTTGGGGGGATGCACGCTGCAACTGTTGTAATCTTCTCCCCCTCCACATTCCCTTTAATAATCAGAAATCGTCCTTGTTTATCTTCTGTCCTGTTATCTGTCTGCATTGAACATGTTTTCTTTAGCATAGCCACCACCCTTTGCCTCTCAGTCCCCCATGATGAACTCAACTCCCATTATATATATATTTTTATGTCCCGCTCCATTTAGGTGTGTCTCTTGTAATGTAAGGACCTGTGCTTTTTTCTTGTCAGATGTGTTAGGATCATTTCTCTTTTTCCTTTATTTCCTGCAGGTTTTAATAACCATCTTAAATCTTCTTTCCATTTTCTTTTCTTTTTTGTAACCCCCCCTTCCATTCGTTGCCTACACTGCCCTTCTCTAGTTTTGGTCACTCCCGTTGGTTTCTTATTTCCCCTTTCAGTATCTGTAGTGTCCATTTTCCTCTAGTGCTTTTATTCATTTTGTTTTACCACCTTTTGTAATTACAGCTCCCCCATAACTATGTAAATACTTACAGTGACGCTTTCTATCCCGATAGAATCCTCCTCTCAATGAGGTTTAACCCGTGTCTGAACCTTGAGTCTGTCATTATTATGACAATGCATTTGCATCTCAGGTTCTCCACCAGTCCATCTCTCCCTACAATCTTTACCTTTCACTTACCCCCCCCCCCATCTCTTCCAATTTGTCTTTGGCCTTTCCTCTCATAATCTTTGAGTTCTAGTCTCTTCATTTCCCCATCTTCTTTCCCCTCATATAGCTCGTCTCTCTCTCATCAGTTTTATTCATGCTGATTCCCTCTTAGACTTGATGTCTCTTTATCACGTTACTAATTCCGTTTTCCCTCCTACTTTCCATTCTGCTGTCCAGGTTTTCTCAGCACCATCACCTCCTTTTTCCTTCTTTCTTAGGTTTCTTTGTCCTTTCTGCATCTTTCATTCATTCTTCTCTCCGCTCCTTTCTCTTTTACTTCTCTTTCCACTCTTTCTTTATTAAGATCTTCCTCCTCTTCCCTTCAGTTCACCTCCATCAACCTTCTGCTCCTTTACCTCCCTTCTTGCAACCTATTTTAACTCTCCTTCCGATGCTCTGCCTGTTCATAGTTTATCCCTGTTATCCTTGTCGAATCTCCCCCTTTACTTCTTTATTTTGTTTCTGCTTTTCTCTCCTTATCCCCTCTCTATTTTCATGCTCAGTATAAATGACCCCCTTTCTCTCCTTCTGCATTTCATTTTCATAATATTATATTCTGTCTGTTAGGGAATCCCCATAAGCCCCTTCTCCATTCCATTAATGTGACTTTTTATCTTATAATCTCTCACACACATACGCCTGACATCAATACTGGTTTTCTACCATTTACCTCACCTCACCTTTCTTTCTTCACTCTGTCTTTCTTTCTCTCTGAATCTTATTTTACTAATTTTTCCATTACTTCTCATTAATTTATTTCACCATCTGGGTCACTTGTTCTGTGCCCTTCTCATCACCTCCTAGCATATTATATGTTTTTACATTTACCTTTTCCCCACAATACATCACTGTTTGTGAAGGAATTTCCTTGTCGACTTTACCCTTCTCTTATAGATTCACCCACAGGTCTCTCTTTCAATCCACACTACTTCCTTCTATGCTCTCCTCCATTTGATTTAACTAATTCTAAATAGTCTCAGTGATTTCAGTCCTTTATCTTGTCATGTAATATCCTCCCTACTCATTATGGTGTGATTTCTAAATAACATTTTTTCCTCATTTTTGTCAGCCTGCACTTAGCATTGCCTTTCCCTGTATGCTTAACTCCTCTTTGCTTTATTTGGAGTCTGTACTTTCCTCTTGCCACCTGAGTTATATCCTCCTCTTATATTCCATTTCTGTATTCTTAGTTTTTATTTTTATTGTTTCCTCCCTTATCACTCAATCTCTCCTTGTAATCCACCCTTGCTCAGGAATTCCTACGTTGCTGCATACTATGATATTTACTATCCTCCCTTGTTACATCACCAGTCAAACGGGTGCCTTTTACCTGCTTTCCTCTCTTTTTGCTATTTGATAACCAGCCACTTTCCTCCTCCTACAAATAATTTAGACTTCCCGCTATACATTCTTTGTTTTATTCAAGTAGTTTCCACATTTTTCTGATCAAAACCAATCTGCCTCTCATTTGTGGTGAGCACAGGGGATTCCATCTGTTACACCCTTCTATCCCGAGTGCATTTTTATTTTACTTTGGTGGTGAAATAAAAGGCCTCTCCTACCCTTTATCCCAGTTGTGTTTCAGGGTTTAAATTCCCTCATTATTCTTGTCTCTGAATTTATCTCTCATCCCCTCGTGGACTTTTCCTTTCCCCTCCATGTTTATTACATCATATCCATATTACTCTGCACATACACACTGAGAATTTAGAGTCAATAAAAAGGACTTACTACACCCTTCTTTCTTTATCGGCCCTATAACTTTTAATTGCTGGTAAAATCAGTAGACTTTAGGCACTTTCTCCCATCATAATTCAGGGATTATGTCCAAGTATCATACTTTAGTCCTCTTTTTTTTGCAGTATAAAGTGAGTCAAGGTCACTCTCCTTTCATTTTTCTAAGCTATTCTTCATTTCATGTCTATTCACCTTCCTGGCTTTCATAGTCTATATTTATTCCCCTATAATTGGATCTTAGTGTTCCATAACAACTTCCTCCATATTCTCATTTGTGTGTTGCTTTCATCTCACCCTTCTGCTTTAGTCTCTTTCTTATTTTGAATAGTAGGAAAGACCTTCCTCTGATGTCCTCCAATCTTATTTCTTCTGTCTCTCAATCTTCTGGATCACGTTTTTGTGACAGTTCATTTGTGCCATCTGCACTCCTACAGTTTGCTGGCTTCTGCAAAAAGTCACTTGCCTCTTTCAGGTCAGTGAACATTTTCCAGTTCCCTGTAGAAAATATCCTCATCATAGCTGAGTATAGCAGCCACCACCTTACTCCTTTTTTACATTTTCTGCTCATGGTATGAACATGTTCCACCTTTTTGTTTTCAGACAAGTAATCCCAATCAAAGAAAACTCTGTCTCCATTCACGGAGTGTGAATTTGCCCATTTTCTACAACTCATTTCAAAATCTTTTCTTTTGTACTGTAGGAGAGGAATCTTACAATAGTCAGCCTTGTTTCAGCACCCTGCCTCTGCAGTCACTGTGTTGTCCTGTGTACCCTTTCCAAAATCACCTCTCCTTTCAGTATACCTGTCCATTTTGCCAATAATCCCTTATAGCCTCCTTACAGTTGCTCTCTTTATATTTCTCTGGAATCCCAGCTATTTAAACATTTCTCTGTTTCACTTTATCTTATGAGTCTGTTGCATTTTCCTTTAGGCATTCAATTCATGCCTCTGCTGTCTGTTCTGTTCTAAGTTCCTCATTCTCATACATTAAGGAGGAAATTATTCTTGCATGTTGGTTCAGACTCTCCTGTGTGTCTCTGAGACTAGGCTTTCATCACAGTGCCATACTGGAAGCTAAAATATGACTAATTTTTGGATAACCTATCCAAGCATAGTGGAAGGTTGTATTTCTTAATTTCCTGCACCCATCAAAGATCTATGTTCGGTACTGCTTTCCTGCATATTTCAAATATCAGTGTCCTATTGATGCTAGACTCTGGTGATGCATAACCTTGAAGGTGTGTTTAGCATCCTATGCGCCTATTCCTGTGCATGTGGGAATGAACTCTGGATTCTAGAATAGCCATGCGTTTGGATGACTTCTACATGACATACTACAATTCAAATGTCAGTTTCTGCATCACTGCAAAACAATAGGATGGCAGTGAACCTGATATTCATGAATTCTTGATTGTTGCAGCATCTCTGTGATTGCAGGTCATTCTGAAGATGTCCATATGACCCACATATACCTCCCATATAGCAATATTCACTGGGGTCTGACATGAAGGGTAAAGGTTGCTTACAGTAGGTCACAATGCCCAAAAATGTATATATGTGCTACAGAAGATGAAAATGAAAAAGTATATTTAACTTTAATATCTGCCCAATTATAGAGAGCAAAGAATATGATACAGACATTCAGTGTATGGAATAACTAAGCACATTTATTACTGACGGGATTCCAGGAGCAAAGAACAAGGGATATGTTGACCTCTGTAGGAAATGAAACTAACACGGATGATGATGTCAACAAATTGTTGCTGTGAAGTAAGTGACACTCATCTGACACTAAGTGTGATAAATTTAGAACAGCTTTTAGAGAGTATTCAATGCAGAAATGAATTTTGTAGAAGCAATTCAGAGAATGACATTCAGCAGAGGTTAGGCTGCTATAAAGAAACATTGGAGGGGCACTACATAACCTGTACATGTGCCCCATCAGAGACTAATGTTGACAACAGACAGTCATGAAACCTTGCCTTTTTTTTTTCAGTTCATTGTGTAACTTTTTATTTTGCTTGTCCTAGAATAATGCAGTGCTATTTTATTTCCAGTTATACTGTCAACATAGGAGAAGAAGTTCTAACTCTGATTGGCTGTAGTCATACCTGTGTGAAGACTATCACAGAACGCAAATGCTGCAAAGGATTTTGGGGAACAACTTGTCTAGGTACAGTATAAATCTCTGTACGTAATTTAAATGTTTAAATGTAATAATAAGAAGGTTCTGTAAGCATTTCAATGTACCTTGAAAAAGTGTGTGTGCACTTGTGTATGCGTGTGTATTTGCAGTTAATACTGAAGTTATTCCAGGAGGACTGCAGTGGTGGTGCTGTGGTAGCATTGTCGCCTCTCAGTTAGATGTTGCCCATTCGATTCTCATTTAGAGCGTCTTCTGTGTGGCGACATGCGTGAATGGGCATTCCTTCGTTGAAGGTTGTGCATTAGGCCCGGCAAGCCAGCACGTAAAAATCTACTGCCAATCATTAGCGGACCGGAGTTCCGCTGTGGCAACCCCTAACTGGGAAAAGCCGAAAGACACAAACAAACTGAAGTTATTCCAGGAGCAAGCATATACCTACCAGGTACATAAGTGTTCAAGTGTGTGCATGCATGTTTTTATGTAAATCCACTGTGGAAATTCATCTCACATGCAGAGGAAATGCTCACAGTAATTATAAGTTATGTACTTATCATAACTTTCTATCTGTGTTGCCCTCTTTCACTCATCCTCACGATTGGGTCAAGGATCTGACCATCAGATCCAACTCGGCTGCATTCTTACAGACTAGGATCCAAGTCTTGAGCTCCCTCCACTTCCCATAATGCCCTGTCCTTTGCCTAACTCCCTCAGATCGAGTTTGCCACCCAAATAGCTGACAGTGTGCAGAGAGATAGAAAGAATTAACATTAAGAACCCAGAGCTCAAAGCAGGAACATCAGTTCCTAAACAGTTCTCCCCAGGTCTTCTAGAGCACTGGGTAGGGGGATGGCTGGGAGGGAAGTTGACAAGGAATGAAAGAGGACAACAGAGATACCAAGTTATGGTAAGTACATAACTTATAAATCTGATGTTGTCCCTTTCAATCCTCCACATGGCTGTGTCAGAGTCCCCAGCTATATAAGTCCTGAGTGGCCTCAAGGAAGGATATGCAGGAGCAGTGTAGAACTGAAGGAAGCCCTGCTCCTGGAAACAATGTCCAACTTGTAATGCATGACAAAGGTATGGGATTTTGAACAAGTGGCTGCAGCATAGATATCATCTAAAGATGCCCTGGAAGAAAAGGGAGATGAGGTGGACATAGACCTAGTTGACTAGGCCTTAGGACGACAAGGTAACTGTAATCTGTTCTTACCATAAATCAAAGTAATAAAGTCTTGTTATCCATTTTGCAAGAGTAACTTTTGAAACCACCTGACCTAGGCAGTTATGAGTAAAGGACATAAATAGTTGGTCTGATTTTCGAAAAGATTTTGTCCTATGAAGACAAAAACATAACTGTCTATGAATATCAAGCAAATGTAACATATGTTCTCCCTGGTTAGAGAAATTTGGCAAGAAAACTGGCAGTTGTATGGACTGGTTGAGGTTGGATTTTATAGATACCTTGGGCATGAAAGAAGGATTAGTATGAAGGGCCACTCTATCTTTATGGAAAATGACGTAAGGAGGCTTAGAAGACAGCACCTGGATCTCCAAAATTCTTTTGCTGAAGTAATAGTAATAAGACAAATTGTCTTCCATTAGAGTAATTTTAAGTCACAATCACGAGCTGGATTGAAGGTTTTTTGAGTTAGGCCTTGTAAGACCACAGTGAGAGCCCATGGTGGAGAAGGATCTTTAACTGGAGGTCTGAGGAGGAAGATTCCTTTCAATAAGGCCTTGCACAATTTGGAGGTTGCAGGAGAACCAAACATATTTCCCAAATGGGAGTTCAAGATGGCTGCTAACTGAAGCTTGATTGTAGAGAAACGGGCTCCCCTGTTTGAAAAGAGACATGAGGAAGAGAAGGATAGCTAATATTGAAACTGAAAAGGGATCAATGTTCTCTTTGGAGGCCCAGAAGACAAATCTCTTCCATTTGGTCCTATAGGCTTCTTGGCTGCTGATTTCTGGGAAGTAGGAGAAACCATGCAGTTTGAAGGATATTAGATTGGGGTGAAAACCTTCTAGCAGGTGAAGAAGGCGATCTTGTTTGGTTACAGTATCCACAGAAGAGATTTCAGGTGAGACCAGAGAAAGGGGAACCAAATCTTATGAGACCAAAAGGGGGCAATGAGGATTACCAAGGTATTAACCATTTTGCTTTCTGTAGAAATTTTGGGATTAAGGGTAGAGGGGGATAAGGGTAGAGGAGACTGGGGGGGCAATTATGAATTAGAGCATCCCTCAGGGACTTCCCTGGAGGGGGGATCAGAGTGAAGTAGTTGCTGCAGTTGTTGTTCTGAGGGGATGAAAATAGGTTGCAGCATGGTTGGCCCCAATGTCTAATGATCAAGTCTGCTACTTTTTGGTTGAAGTACCACTCATAATTGGTCAGGATGGAAATGCTGAGTTTGTCTGTAAGGATGTTGGACTTCCCTGGTATGTGAGTTGCAAGCAGAAATTGGTCTGAAGATATCGCCCATTCCCAGACCCTTATGGTCTCTCTGCATAAGGAATAAGAGTGGGTTCCTCTTTGTTTGTTGATGTACCAGATGACTGACATGTTGTCTGTGAATCACAATAGTTTCTAGAGGGAGAATATCCTGAAAGGCTTGCAACGTGAGAAGAACTGCTCTCATCTCCAGAACATTGATATGCAATCTGGTCTCTGCATATGCTATGTTCCTTGGACCATCTTTCCATTGAAATGTCCCCCCCACCCCATCTGGAAAGCGTCTGTGGTCACAGTGGCTGATGGAGACGGTAGTAAGAATGTTCTGCCGATTGTCAGATCATTGGACAGAAGCCACCATTGTAGGTGTTTTCTGCAAACTGACATCAACTTGATAGGAGCAGATAGGGGCTGATAGAGAATAGACCACTGAGCTGCAAAAGTCCACTGAAGCACGTGCATAAAAAACCTGGCCAACGGAACTAAAGGAATGGCAGCTGCCATAGATGCAAGAGCCTGAAGTATTAGCTTTGCCAGTGGAGATGAGCAGATCAGGATGGCTCGAACATGATCCCTCAGTGTTGGTACTCAATGAGGGGGTAGCGATCCAATCTGACTTGATATGTTCAAGAAGGCCCCAGTAAACTCTAAACTCTGCACCAGAGCTAGATTTGATTTTGTTAGGTTTATGGTGACACCTAGATGAATGGCAAGGTTGAAAAAGTAATCCCTTGCCTGGATTAGTTGGTGCCTGGTTGGGGCAGTGAAGAGCCAGTTGTCAAAATATGGAAATACCCAGAATCCTTGCAGTCTGAAGTAAGCTGCGACTACTGCCATGCATTTTGTAAACACCCTGGGGGCTGTGGTGAGTCCAAAGGGCAGACGATGTGTGGCTGTGTACGGAGATTCAGGTAAGTTGTTAGTGTTTAAGGGTTTTGGGTAGGATTCTTTGTTTTGTAGTGTTGTGGGAAGTTTTGGGAGTTGGTTGGGTTAGATGGGTGAGTGTGTGTGTGTGTGTGTGTGTGTGTGTGTGTGTGTGTGTGTGTGTGTGTGTTACTGTTGAAGGCGGTGTGTTTTTTGAATGTGTAGTCTCTGTGTTTTTCCCATGTGTGTGTGTGTGATGGTGTGCAAAGTAAGTGTAGGGTGCTTAGGTTTTTTGTGTCTTCTGTGGTAGTGCGACCTCGGAGTTGGTATATATAAGTAGTGGGGGTGGGGTGCAGGGAGGCTTGTCCCCTTGCTTATGCATAGGTTTTGTAGGTGTTTTTTTTTAAAGATTTAGGGGGGAGGTGGTGTTTGTGATGTTGTGATGGAGATTATATTACAGAACTGAATGTCACTTGCTGAAAATTCGGTATTTTGAATTTTCGGTATGGTGACATTCGGTTTTGTAATATTTCGGTATAGTGGCTGTTCGGTATTTAGATCTCAAGATACTGAAAGTCAGTCTTTCAGTATCTCAAGATTTAGAAGTACACCTATATATACATATATATATATATATATATATATATATATATATATATATATATATATATATATATATATATATATATATATATATATATATATATATATATATATATATATAGGTCCCCTTCACATGATCAACTTTTCACAAAATCGAAATTCATATGGCCGATACCATATGATCGACTTTTGAAAAGCCGACCATGGGGAACCGCTATCTCCATACAGAGTGGAAGAGTGGAATGGGAAAATTTCCCTTTTCTGCACTGTAGTACGATCACGGAGTTGGTATATTTAAGTTACGGGGGTTGTGGGGGGGCGGACCCTCCCCACAGTTTTTAGATAAGTGTTTGTTGTGTTTTTTGTGTTTACTTTACATGGTTGGCTTTCCAAAAGTCGATCACATGGTCTCGACCATATGAAGGTCGACTTTGTGAAAAGTCGACCATGTAAAGTAGACCTATATATATATATATATATATATATATATATATATATATATATATATATATATATAGGTTCATAGGTAGGTACTAGGCTATGTGTCCGAGGCCATTAATAAGCCTAGCTAGAATGTGTCGGCTATCAACGCCCCATTGATTAATTTTATTTTTTAAACCTATAATGGTCAGGGGTATTTTTTGCCTACCAATGTAAGCTTTCTGAAGTGTGTATCAAGCCAGATTACTTGGAATTTTCCAAACATGGTGGTCCCGGTTATTCTCACTATCATTGGTGTTCTTATCTTAGGGAGCTGTCCATTACTTCATTCTTTTAAGCATGGGATCACTCTGATGGATCTGCCTAAGTACAGTGTTTGAGTAGGTAGCCACTAGACATCTGGTTTCAGTGGCTTAAGACTTTGTGGAGCAGATCCTTGTTGGGTGCTTTGGTGGAAGTGTCTTTCTTATGGTTGGTCACTGACTGTTTCCTCCTCATAAGCTTTTTGGGCAGGTCCCGTGGTTCCTTTGTGTGCAGTGTGCTTTTTTTAGGGATGCTTTCTGATGTTTTCTCATAATTTTTCTGTTTATGGGGGTCTGGGGTTTCCTTTTAGGGGGTTTAAACTTACCGGTTTGGTAGGAGAAATTTTCCTTAGAAAGGTTTTAGTGGTTTTTAGTTGGGGTTTGGGGATTGCCTTTCCAGGGTTAGTTACTCGATCTACGGGATGGCAACTCCCTTTTCAAGTTTTCCCTTTTTGATATGGATAGTTTCCCTTGGTGTTTAGTGATCTGGCAAAGTTGTGGTTCCAGTGCTGGGCCTGGGCCTTGTACTAGTAGTTCGCCAATGTGTCACTTTCCATTCAGAGTCGGGATTCATTTTTGAATTCTCCAGGAAGGGGGGTTTCCTCAGTTTTGATTGTAGTAGGCAATTGAAATTCCCAATTTCCGGGGGTTAGTGGACTATGTTCAAAGGGCCCGAGGATGAAGGCCTAGGGATGAGGTGAATTGAAACCCTCTTTGTTTGCCGATTTGCCAAAAGTGCAGTTGTAGGGTAATGCTGGGCCCCCTCTGGAGGGTTTACCGATTATTATGACAGATGCTCTTTTCGTTTTAGGGTCTTGAGCCGGCTTTGGATTTATCCTGGTAGTCGGAGGGATTCCAGTTACAATTTTTATTTACAGAGTATGTTTGACTTTTGAATGAAAGCATTGGGGCATTGAGCTTTCCTATCAGGTAGGTACTGTTTGGGTTTTGCTATCAAGAGGTGTAACTTTGGCCCAAAGATCCTTTAAAGCACAGAGCTTGCCAGTATTCAAAATGACATCGTAACGTTCAGGTGGGGCTTGATGCACTTCGTCCCACAGGCACAACCTTTACATGATCCAGCTTTGGGGGGATGTCATTTTTTTCACCATACATTTGGGGTCATTTGTACTTATGTGAGTGAGCAGCCATGTTAATTGATCTTTTTGTAGTCAGGATTTTGTGAGGGGCATCACAAAGTAGGGTGACCAGAGGTCTATTTTATTTTTGTTTAGTCCAGTTGATGATCATTTTTAACTATGAATTTTGGTCAGTGCTGGTTTGTCTGGAGGACCGGGTCTGGTGAAAGTACCTTTTCTTGCTCTCCAGGAGTAACAGTACCTCGCTTTCCCCCCATGATGAGTCATTCTGCTATGTCCATACTGTGTGTAGGATGTTATTGTTCATGTGAGGGCACACTGGTCTCTTACCAGTCTGGTGGGAGCAGTGCAATTGCTTTGGTGCCCATTTAGGGTTTTTACTTTTTTGGTTTAGGTTTGAGAATTTTTGTATTATGCATGTTTTTGGCTTGCTGGTTAGTGTCTTGTTGGCTGGGCTGTGGTGTTTGATCTTTGTTTGATTTTGCCAGTTTTTTGGAAACTTAGCAATTTGGCGAATATTTTGCTATGTTTGGGGGGGGGGAGAAGATGGTTTCTGTGACATAGCAGTGTACATTGCCTAGGGTCCGATACAGCTAGCTAGTGGCTGAATTCCCTTTGCCATCTGATAGTAGGGGACTGTTTGTTCTGGCAGGGTAATAAACATCCTTGCCCTGGTGGGCAATCAAGGTCGGGATAACCTGATTGCTTTGGCCTGGAAAAGCTAGGGTGAGGTGCTTTTAGTTGTTGGTGAGGGGTAAAGTTTCAGGGAATAAGGAGTTATTGGGCGGTATTTATGTGCTACGTGCTGCGAAGCTTTGAGTGTTGGTTGAGGGAGATGATGGAGGAAATTTGGGGAATTTGGCCGAGAATTAATTTTTGGTCCCCCACCTCAAACGGTGTCAAATGTCTCTTGTACAGAAATTTTATGAAATAAGTAGGGCAATAGAAACTTGTAACGGCTGGAATCACCACCTGAAACGGACTCTAAGCTAGGGTGGGAACAAGGATTTCCTTTGCTTGTAAGAGATGCATAAATTTTGGAAAAATTTTGTAGTTCTGTGGTTTAAATTTGAAGTGGTAAAAGGTTTTTTGTTGTGGTTGGTGAGTTGTTGTGTTAGTGTTTGGTGTTGTCTTATTTTTAGTGTGTGGGTTTTTTGTGAGTTTGTTTTATGTGTGTGTGTGTGATGTGTGAATGTAAGTGTAGGTGTTAGTTTTTGTGTTTTGTGGTAGTATGGGTTGTATATTAAGTTGTGGGTAGGAGCTTGGTCCCATTTGCTTTGAAGGTGTGAAGTTTTTTTAGGTGGGTTTTGTGAGTGGAGGAGTTTATTACAGAATGGTCACGGGTGAAGGTTTCCCCTTTTGATAGTGTTTGTGTTTTGTTTTTTTAGTGGCTGTTCATATTTAGTCTATATGAATAAAACTTTAAAATTTGAAAACCTATATATAATTTTTTTATATATATATATATATATATATATATATATATTATAGGTATTATTAAATATGAGTCCTTATAACTTTAAAAAAGAACCCCATTGATAATATGATCATTTTAAAAAATGGAATTTTTATATAATGTATATAATGGGAATTTCTTCTGAACTGTGTACATACGGAATTATATTATTACTGTGATTTTGAAACCACATGGGATCGTGTTCCTCAGTGTTATTTAATGGTGGTTTCCATCAGCATGGTCGACTTGATATTTTTGGTTTGGTACCCATTTTATATTTTTTGTTTTTTTTATTATAGTTGTTTATAATCATATACATGGTTCTAGAGGTATAGACTTGTGTGAGGCCTAATAACCTAGTAGAATGTGTGGTATAAATTATTAATTTTCTTGATTTTATAGAATGAGTGGTCCCAGGTGGTTTTGTAGCCATCAATCCAGGTTTCTTGAGGTGTATGAGCTTATAATGTAGCTGGCATTTCCCAAAACATGAGTCTCAGAGTGATTTTCTCCATCTATCATTATTTTCTGAGGTGTATGGGCTCTCTTTAGTTAATTTCTTTAGAGCATGTATCTTTAGGAATCCTATTTGTAGTTGGTGGGTAGCTTGAGTCTATGCACTGCTACCTGACTTTACATCGGCTGAAAGATTGTTGAGGCCTAATTTTGTTGAGGCTTTGGTATCAGGGAGTTTCCTCTTGGGATTTGCTTGCTGAATTTTCTCCTTTTAAGCCTGTTTTGGGGGTACCAGCTGTTTCTTTTGGGAGTAGGTTGTTTTCTGGGATGGCTTCTTTTCCTGTTTCTCTAAGTGATTGTTAAACTGGGTCTGGGGGTTTCCTTTGCATTGGGGTGTGACTTAGTCGGGGGATACAAGTTTGCTTAGAAGGTTTAGGGTTTTTAAGTTTGTGTGGAGTATCCTCCATGGGGTTGTATTGTCTATTAAAAGTACTGGTTGACTGTGTTTACCTGTGATTTTTAGGGGGTTTTTTTTGGCCAGTGATAGTATGGTTGATTACTACTTGCCTGTGAAACCTGTCCATGTTGTGTATAGGCAATTGTTTTCACCTCTTTAAAGGGGGGGAGCCGGGTTTTTTCAGTTTCGAAAGTGAGGGTGGCCGGGTTGAAGGGTCTTTGCAGAAGCAATGTGATTGCAAATTCCCATGTGTTGGACATGGATCTCTTAACACAGCTCCCAAAATGAGTGTGGTATCTGAGGTATGTACCCCTTTGTGTGGGCTTCGTGCAGTCACGAGTGTACCTGGTATCATGGGGCCCTGGGGCAGGTTTCCATATAGATGTCATTTTTCTTTTAGGAGTGCTGGTGCATTTGGATTTACCTGGATTGGGTGCTCCCTCAGTACTTAATTTGCTTTCAGCTGTGATGTGTGATTGCCTAAAGGCACTTGGTGCTGCATTGGTTATTCCAAAACTAGGTGACCTCAGTTTTTGTTATGTGCTTGTCGGTTTGTTGGAGGTGCAAAATGGATCCTTTGAGAAACCTTGCACATTGTTAAAGTAGTTTTATCTGATAGCATTTTGGGGCAGGATGTACCCGGTAGGGGACTGGACTGGTAATGAACCTTCTTACCATGTGAAAGTCAGTTTCCAAAATGACATTTCGGGATTGGGGACTTGCGGGTACCTGTCTTGGTTATGGAGATTCTTGTCTGAGGCAGGAGTAACTTGCTTCCGCCTACAGGGATGCAGTGATTTCTATTGTCCCCATAGATGGGTAGTTTTTATTTTTCTTTGTTGTGAGGCAACTAATCCTTTCTTTTGCGTTGTGTGGGAGGTCATAGTGCTTGATTTCTTGAGGTTTTGTAGGTTTGTGGTTTTGTTAAGTTTGAGGTTTATTTTGTGTTTTATGAATTTGCAGGTTTTTAGAGGCTATTGTCTGGAGGTGTGTGCAAGTGAACTTTTGTGTTTTGTTCAGTTTTAGAGAATTTCTTATGTTTTTAATACTTCTGAATCTTGTGTTGGGTGTGGTGAAGTGTCGTGTACAGATTTTCCAGCTAGGTAGAGACCCACTATTGGCGTAATTACTCTTCCTTGAATGCTTATAGTAGGGTGGGCTTGTTGTTGGTTGTGAGTGTAATAGTCGGTCCCAGTTGCATAAGGTCTGGGTAGATACTTGTATTGTTTGGCAATGCTGGGAGTAGGTGGCTTTGAGTGCTTAGGTTGGGTTGATAAGTTTGGGCCCCGGAAGGAGTGTCTGGGTGATTTTTATCTAGCTACGCTGCAGCAAGTGGGGGAATGTGTTTTTAGTGGTAGTTGAGAGTAGAATAGCCCAAGGGAAATAAGATAACTTATGGAAAATCACCACGCAACGGCTGCCAAAGTATCAAGGTGAAAAAAGACTTTCCCCTAATAGGTTGGGTCAAAAATTAAAAGCCTGTTCGGATGCCCAAAAATGAAACTCTAAGCTGATGGGAACAAGATTTTGTTCTTAGGAGGATGGAATTGTTTGTTTAAGGTTTTGATTAGATCTAGTACTGATCAATTTTTGAGTGGGTAAAGGTTGTGTGTGTGTGGGATTAGTAGTTGTATTTTTTTTTTTGTGTAGTTTTTTGTAGGTTTTTGATTTTGGTTGTCTTGTTATGTGTGTGTGTGTGATGTGTGCTGTGTGTAGGTGCTTTGGGGTTTGTGTCTCGTGTAGTGGAAGGAGTGGTATTGAAGTAGTGGTTTTGCATGAGGCTTTGGGTTGGTTTAATAGGTTTGGGTGTTTTTTAAGTTTAGTGAGGTGTGTTGGTGTTTGTAGATTAATATGGGTGGTTCAGTCTCTATTTGATTTTGTAGGTGACTTGTTTGAATATTCGTAGTGTGTCGTATTAGATTAATACTGAAATATTTCATTCTAAATTTATAATTTTTTATGGGTATTTTGTAATATTATATATGTATTTATTTAATTCAAATATAAATATGTCCTTACAGATAACTTTTTAAAATAAATTCATATCAAAAAATATGATCTTTGAAAAATTTTATGGGTAATTATTATATAGTTTAAAGGGCGTACAATTACTTTTCCAAATGTATTCATTGGCGTATATTTAGTACTGGATTGGCAGCCACATTTCTTATAAGGTGGAGGTTATGGATATTTCATTCTGGCTTTAAGTCACCATGGTTGACTATATAAGGGCTTGGAATCCAGTTTAGTAGACTGATATATTTTGTTTTTGTGTTATTATTTTTTTTAATTATACATGGATGTCTACCTATGGGTCGATTTGAAAAGCCTCTACATGTAGGCTATAAGCTTTTTTAAATTTAAATGATTTTTAGAAAATGAATGGTCTAGGGTGTATTTCTGTTCCGGCCATAAGGCTCTTGAAAGTGTTATAGCCCTTACTTAATTAGCTGGTTTTTAACAAGCCATGATCTGTTAAGGAATTTTCTTTACAATTCATTTATGTTTTCTTAGGTTGTAGTAGGGGTCTGGCCTATGACTTGAATTTTTTTAAAACATGATCTCTGACAGGACTGCCTAAGTATGAAATGTCGAGGTTTATATGCCACTGAGACGCTGATTTTTGTGGGCTGAAGCTATGTAGGCCATAATCTGTTGATAGGCTTTGTGTCAGGGAGTCCTTCTAGTGGATTTGCCTTCTGGATGTTTCATCCCATAAGCTGTTTAGCGGGTAAACCTCTTGTTCTTCTTGAGGTGTAGTGGTTTCCTGGATGGTGATTGTACTTGTTGCTATTATGCCTTTTAAGGTCGTCGGACATGTCCTTACCTGAGGTGTGACTTTCTTCTGGATGAATAGTAAAATTCCTTTGAGTGTTTAGGTGATTTCCAAAGGTTTGGTTGGGAGTTAGCCTAGGTGGGTTTCTGACCTAACCGTGTTAGTTACTAAGTTGTACTGCCATTTTGGGTCTAGGTCATTGTTTACTCTGGCAGAGTTTAGTAATCAGTATTTAATTGTGATTCAGCCCCTGGGTGGTTTGTCCGATTGTATGCACAATTAGTATTGGAGAGTTTTCCGTCTTTGCAGGCATTGATTTCAATGTCTCCAGGAAGGTGGGTGGGTTTGATCATGAAGTTCCAATAGTGAAATTGATCAATTTCGGTGTTTGGGATCATTTGAGGAGATGCTGGGGGCACCTGGGCTGAGGTCTGATATTGTACCCCCATTTGTGTTTGCCGATCGTGTAACATGGTGAGTTCAGATGTCTGCTGGGTACCTGGTGTGTTACCGTTACAGGTACTACACCTTGTGCTTTCCACTGAGTGGCAGTGGTGCATTGAGTATCCTGGCTTGGAGCTTAATCTTTTTGTATTGTGCATACAGATGTGGTTTCTTGAGATTGCTAAAGGCTTTTGGGAGCAATTTGCCGATTAGAGCCTATACTTTTGCAAGTCTCTTTAAGCATTGGTTGTTTTGTGACTTCCAATGGCATGGCGCTTTATGGCCAGATTAGTTGGTGAATGGTAATTCTCTTAAGTAGTTTCTTGGTGAGCAGTGCTCCAGGGCAGAACAAACCCCTGCTAATGTGTTTATGATGGGAGGTTGTCTGGTCTTTACAATAACATTGCAGGGTCAGATTCTACTGCTGGAGGACCGGGCTGGGTTATGGCCTTTTCTGCCAGGAGTAGTACCTTCGTTTCCAGTAGTGAGGGATATTTTCTTGCTCTGGTACCTTTAAATGTGTTAGTTGTATTTTGCCTAAGGAGTGGCAGCCTTTTGGTTTAGGTTTTTTAGGTGTGTCAGGTGCAACTATTGGACTTTATGGAGGTTGATTTTTTGCCTTGTAGGACAATGATTTTGTGTTTTATGATGTTTGGCGACTGGAGAATCTGTTGGTGGTTGGGCCAGTACCTTTACTTTGCTTTGTCCAGTTGTGGATTAGCATTTGGCGTTTTCTAGGCTATGTGTGTGGGTGGAGAAGGGAACTTCTCCCCGAGATTGTCATTTGGGGGAACAGTTCCCTTGGCTGATGAACCTAAATTGCCTTGGTGTTGTGTAGGGTAGTGCTTGTTGTTGGTTGAGGGTTGAAATTGTGGGTTCCGTACAGTGTGGGTGTATGTGTTGTATTGTTGGCGTGCTGGTGTGGGTGCTCTTTGAGTGCTTGGTTGAGGTAAAGTCCTGGCCTGGTGGGATAGTGAGGAAATAATTTATTCTACTGACGTGCTGCGTAGCGCTTGAGTTTAGGGGAATTAATAGTGAAGGGAGCAAGAGGCATAAATAATAATTTGAATCCACTACCCTGCAAAAGGCCTTTAAAGTTAAGGGAAAAAGAACTAATTCCCAGTAAATGGCAATAAACTTTAACTGGCCCGAATTCACCACCTGAAAACAGGCTCTATTAATGGAAACAAAGATTTGTTCTTCAAGAGTTAGGTAATGTTAATTTAAAGGTTTGATTATTTTGTTGTAAATGGATTTAGTAGATAGGTTTGGTAATAGGTATTTGTGTGTGTGTGGTTGTGTTGTAGTGTTTAAGGTTTTGGGTACATTTTGTTGTTTTGATGTGAGTTTGGGTTTTCCATTGGTGGTGATGGTGTGAAGTGTGTAGGTTCTTGTTTTGTGTGTTTGTGTGATTTATTGTAAGGGTGTGGGGGGTCAAGGTTGTCCTGTTTGCTGGTTTTGTAGGTGTTTAAAGATTAGGGGTTTTGTATTTGTGGTGACTTTGTTATAGAAATGTAGTGCGAAATTGGTATTTTGTTATATAATTTTTAGTATATTTAATATGGGGTGGTATTAGCTATGTATGAGTCATATTCAGTACTAAGATTTGAAACCTATTTTAATTTATATATATTTATATATATATATATGTATTTTTATTTAATATCAAATATAAGTATTCTTTAGGTCTCAAGATAGTCCCTAATCAATTATATGTTATACATATGGTCTTTGAAAAACTATAAAATATTCTATATATATGAAAGTTTTCAATTCATTTTCTCACTATACAAATTTTGGGTACATTGTACTTTGAAGGCACCGGACTTTAAAAAGGTGAAGGTATGGATTTACATGGTTGTTTCAAAGGGTGCATTTCATTTTGAGGCGACTTTGTAAGTGACATGTAGTGGTTTTTTTCTTTAATTTTTTAAATATTATATTCTATATATAATATTTAGTAGGTACAGCATGGTAGCCATTAATAAGTAGTAGAATTTGTATCAATATGATAATTAATATTTTCAAGAGGCATGAAGTGTCCCGGGGCATTTCTTACCTTAAAAGCAGGTTTTTTAAGAGTTAGTAGCTCAAAGATTGAATGTGTTCCAGTGGTTTGTGTAGCATCCACGTAATTTCTTAGTGTTGTGGTGGGGCTACTACTAGGATTGTCCAAGACTTCTTTTTGTGGAGATCTCCCCAATATGTTTACCTTTTTGTGTAGGAGTCACCTATAGGATTGACTGAGCATTTTAGTTTTGTCCGGCTGCATATCTATGTTTGGGCCAGTAATGTCAGGTGAGCTTTGGGTGATTGGGAGTGTTTTTTCCCGGGTTTTCTGTTTCTGAATAGTGCCTGTTTAGGATACTTTTGCAGGGACTTTGGTTCGATTTTTGCCTGGTTTGTTTTCTAGATGGTATCATCCTCTATCCTTGTAGGTTCTAGATGATGAGGTTTCCTCTTGCAGCTGATCTTGGATGGGGGTGGAGACTCCGTCTTGTAGGTATAAGTTGTTTGAAAGGTTTTTACTGGGTTCATTATCCTTTGGGGGGGGTGTGACTCCGTGTTAGTTTAAGGGATTAGAGTTTTTCCTCGTGTGGTCACTTGTGTGGTGGTGTGACTGGCCAAAGGGTTTTTTTTTGGTGACTTACCGCTATCAGCTGTGGTGAATCCAGGGATGGGCCTAAAATTGTACTCAGTGTTTGCAGTTAGAGTAATACACCATTACGGGGGTTAGGACCTGGTTTAGTGTCTAAAGGTAGTGGTGCCAGGTCATGAAGGGTATTTACCACCAGGTTTGATCATTTTCCATGTTTCCAATGGATGATCTCAGGGTACAAGGTGAATACCAGAGCATATTTCTTGTGATATGGTTCCCTTTTTGTGGATTCGTGCTCGGGACAGCTGCACATAACTGTGTCCTGTGATTGGATCTGCCGGTTTCATTACTGACTGTGTCAACGTTTTCTTGAGTGCTTGGAGGCTTTTGGTTTAACTCTGGCTTGAGACACTCAGTTTGAATTGTCTCTTTACAGAGTGGTTTGACTTTTAGATTTTAGGCATATGAGCAGAACCTTTTGGTATTTCATATTTAGGGTGCGGTTTAGCGTCTTTGGTGCAAAGGCTTGTGGAGCAGACCCGGCAGATCGATCCCTTGGGTGACAGCAAGCCTCCTTTTTTAAATTGTCTTTCGCATACTAGTTCTTGTGGAAAGGGGCTTAATGACCGGAGTTACACAATTGGGAATGATCTTTTCATTAGTAGGAGGTATTCTCTGGATCACACATGCAAGACAGGGCTATGTACTTTTCTGGGTGCCTGGGGGTGTATGAGATCTTGCTCACAATAACAGTAAGTCTTTGTCCTTTGGTGGAGTCGGGTGCTTTTTAGTGCTATTATAGTGTTAGGGTAAATAGCCTTACTGTGTAGCCTGATGATGTTTATGCCTGTTGTCCCTTTAGAGGCTATTTTTATGTTGCTTTGGAGGTTTGAACCTATTTTTTTTTAAGCCTTTAGTATGATTTTGGATGCATATTTTTGGACTGTTTGAGGTCTCATCTTTCTGGTTGTTAAGTTCCTTCTATCTTGATGTTATCAATTTTGGAGGGGTTAGTCATTTGGCTGAAATTGCCTCGCAATGGTAAGTTTTTGTGAGTGGTTGTCTGTGTCAGAAGCTTAGCCCCTTTTGGTCGGTAGATTCCCAGTTGTAGTGTTTGTGGAAAGTTTGGCTTTTGTGAGGGTGAGCTGTAGTGTTGTTGGTGGGGTGAAAGAATTGCCCTTGGGCATGCTGTGTAGGGTATATTGTGCTTGTTTAGGTTGAGAGGGGTGGTAAGATCTTTTTGCCTTGGTGGAGTCAAGTAGTTCAGGGATGCTTGATTGGTCTTACTGGAGCCGGATTGATCTATAGGTGGTGCAGGTTAACCCTTGTTTATAAGGGAAATGAAGAGTAAATTAGAAATGGCAATAACTAATCTTGGCTGGACATCAATTAAACAGGTGCTAAAGTATAATGCAAAGCTTACTATCAATAGGTGGGCACTCAAAATAACAGCTCTAATCAGCCTAGTGAAAATGAACTACACTTAAAGTGGAAATTATTTGTATACACCAGATTCAGTAATTTTAAATTTAATTTTGGTAGGATTCTGACAAGGTTTTATTGGGGTGTAGATGGGTAGTGTTGTGTTTGGTTTGGGAGGATCGTTGTTTGTGTGTGTGGGTGTTGGGGTGTTGGTTTGGACTGTGAGGGTGTGTTTTTGAATGTGTGTTGTGTGGTTCCCGTGTGTGTGTGTGTGTGGTGTGGGTTTTCTTTAGGTGTGGTTTTATGTGTTCTGGTTACCCGGTGTTGGTATTGTAAGTAAGGTGGGTGCGGGGTTTTTCTTCTTATCATAGGTTTTTTAGTGTATATTAAAGATTTAGGAGTGGTGTTGGATGTGTGAGGGATTATACCGCTGATGTTTTCTGAATTGTAAAGATTTGAGGTGTATTGGGTTTTTTAAATTTCTATATGGCAGGTATAGTCTAAATACATGTCAATTTTCGTATTAAGGTTTAGAAGTACCTATATTAGCTTTGGTATTTAGATCTAAATAGAATATCTTTATATTAAATTATAATACATATTATACTTATATGATAATTTTAAAAAGAATTATATTGATAATAATTACTTTTGAAGCCATTGGGGCCCTTTTCATACAGATGAAAGTTAATGGGAAATCCTTGCACTGAACCATCATGGGTGGATATTTTAGGGGAGTGGGAAATTTTCTTTTTGATAGGATGGTGTTTTTGTGTTTACTTTAATTTGGTTTATCCCACATGTTTGATATTTGTTTTTGTGACTGACATGGTTGCTTTAGGATACATTTCAATATATAGTATTTGTAATACTATATATATATATATATATATGGTATAGTATTTAGGTTTAAAAACTATAAATTTGGTATAACTAGGTAATTTCGCCTTTAAGCAAGCTATATGTGGTCCAGGGTATTTTGTTACTACCATGCAAGTTGTCTGAAGGTAGTGGTGCTTCCTGTTCTTCCAATTTGGATCTGGGAGTTTGTAAACTTCCTAATATTTATTATTTGTGGTGAGTTTGTACGGAAGCTTGCCTCGCATATTTATTTTGTAGGTGGCAGTTAGCATGAATTGGATGCTTCAGTTTGGAGGACATTCCAGTAGATTGGTGGACCTGGCTTTTAGTCAGGCAGATAGCATTGTAGAGCCATAATTTGTTGAGGTTTTTTGGGGGGCAGGATGTTTTTTGGGGGAATTGCCTTTTTGACGTTTTCCTTCTAAAGTTTCCTTTTTGGTGTTTCACAGACTGTTCCTTCTTTTGTAGAGTTTGGTGCTGGGGCTGTCCTCTCCTTGGGTGTCTAGTTTTGCTAAGGTTCTGTATCTTGGGTGCTTATCTAGTGGTGTAAATTCCGCATCTGGTAATAAATTTTTCTTTGTGTATTTACGTGGTTTCTTAATTGGGGAAAGTTGCTTGGAAGGTTATTAGTTTGGCTTGTTAGTGGGTTGCCTCCGGTGGGAACCTTGCCATTTTGGGGACTAGGTATGTTTACTCGGTAGGTTTACCGGTACCAGGCATTTTTTAATTCAGGAGTTGCCGGGATTCGGCATTAGTTATCAATTAGGAGGTATTGATTTATCAGGGTGTTGTCCGTTATGTGGAAATTTCCCAGCAATACAGTGGTGTTTTGGCCTGAGGGTTCGTGCCAAATGCATGGGTTGGGCCATGTAGTTCATTGATAATCAAGTATCATGCTTCACGACTTTGTTATGTATTTGAGAATAGGATATCCCCTTGTGTGCTGATCTGTGGAAACGTGTTGCGTTGTGTTGGGAGTGTTGTGCCCCGGTTTGCCAGGTTTCAGTATGCACTGGGTAGTTTTACTGAAGGTTAGTTCTTTGAGATTTTTCCGTATTGAGAGCTTACCTCGTTTTGATAATTCTCTCATAGGGGTACTTTTGTTTGTAAATGGCTTTAGAGGCAGGGTAGCATTTCAGATTCCAAAACAGGCTGACGGGCAGCGCTTGCAAGCATTGGTCAAAACCTGATCCAGGTGACAGAACGTCCCTTTAATGAAGCTGAAGTACCAGCTTGGAATGATCTTTTCTTGATACAGGTCTATGTGGGAGGATGCTTTTCAGGTTAGGTGAGTAGACTGGGGAAGGAATCTCTCAGGCAGGGACTATGCCGGCATTACCTATAAGTGCGGATATTGTACTGTCTTAACTGGAATGAAGTGATAATTTTTTGTCCGAAGGCGCTAACAGAACTTTTTTGGGAACCTGTCCTGACAGCAGGTGCTAACTAGTCCCTTTAGTGTGAGGATGTATTGCCTTAATGTATATGGACCGATTTGGTATGTTTTTTGCTATTGGTGGAGGACATATTTTTGTGTTTTTGGGTTCTGATTTTTGAGGTTTTGTTTGATTTGTAGAGTTTTATCTTATATTTTGATGGCTTTAGTAGATTTGTGCTTGAGGTGTTAGTAACTTTTATTGATGTTGTAGTTGTGGAGACAGTAGTCCATTTCCTGATAATTCCAGCTTGTAGGTTAGCCAGAATGGCTGTTTTACATAGACAGTTGTAATTGTCAGGAACTGTTACTTCACGGGGAAATCCTAAATTGCCCGACCTGTACAGTGGGAGAGCTCTAATTCCCGTTGGTAGTGAATAAGACTGCCAGCTGGGATCAGTTCGGTTTAGGTGATAAAGTCCAGCCAGGGGTCTAGGAGTTTTAGTGCTTGTTGGTTAGACAGTTCATGTAACTTGAGGCTTAGGGTGCCAAGAATGTTCAGGCTAAACTGACAAGATAATCGCAAATTTTTTATCAGGGTAGAAAGTGAAAAGCCCAAAAGCTTAATTTTTAACGAAGGATGGAAAATACCCAAAAGGCGTCAAAGCTCAGCTGGCAAGAACTCCTCTATCAAGAAGGTTTCCCAACCCACCTGAAACGAATTCCTCTACCAGAAATTGGGCTACTAGCTTAAAACTGGAAACAGATTTTACTTTGTAAAGGATAAGCAATAGAAAGGGAAACAAGCGCTTTAAATATTGAAAAAAAAAGGCTAAACATAAAATAGCTACAACAGTTAAAACTAAAGAAAAAGCTTTAAGTGCAGGTAGTAAACAATGTAAAAACCCACTTTAAACAAAAAACTTAAAAGGCAGGCAGAAAAAGTTAATAGGAAAAAACAAATAAATTAAACACCCAAAATCTTTTCAACTTAAAAGGGGAAAGTTTAAAACTTTTATTTCCCAAAGGGTTTTACAGAAAGTGGGAAAAGGCCCGTTTGGCTTTTAACCAGAAAAATTAAAGAAAGGAAAATGGGAAAAAAACCAAAAATCTTTTCCAAAAAATTTTGGGGGAAACGCTTCCAAAAACTTTAAAATCCCCCCCTTGGGGAGAACCTTTTCCCCCCGGGGAAAGGGTTACCTAGGCTTACCAAAATCCTGAATACAGAACTTTTAACCGAAAGGCTAGGGCTAAAGTAAAAAAGGTCGTCAAACTTTTTTGGAAGGCGAAAAGGTAAACCCAAATGCAAGGGGTTTAACCAGAATTAAAGATGGAAAAAAAAACTGCTCAAACAGCCAATAGCTACAACGTCTGGGCCAGGGATCACTCCTCTTGTGGTAGATAGGCTACCTAATGCATACCACTCCCACTGATAAGCTAGAAGGCTTCCCTCCAACACAGAAATGCTTGGGGGGCTTAGAAGCTTACTAACAATCCTGGATACAGCAACTCTGTAACAGGACTAGGCTAGTTATAGGAAAGGCGGGAAACAGACGCAAGTGCGGCTTTCAAACCAGAAAGTTGAAAGAGATGGAAAAAAACTGCTCAAACAGCCAATAGCTACAACGTCTGGGCCAGGGATCACTCCTCTTGTGGTAGATAGGCTACCTAATGCATACCACTCCCACTGATAAGCTAGAAGGCTTCTCTCCAACACAGAAAGGCTTGGGGGGCTCAGAAGCTTACAAAGAGTCCTGGATACAGCAAATCTGTACCTGGACTATAAAAAAAAAAAATATATATATATATATATATATATATATATATATATATATATATATGAGAGATATAAGAAAATTAACAAAAAACAACTTATCTGACAGATGAAGCTGAAATGCAGTTGTAAGTTTCCAACTAAAGCCGTAAAAGCTTGAGACACCAGAACCATGTCTGTACTGATGTGCGGCGAAAGAGATCTGAGGGAGTTAGGCAGAGAACAAAGCACTATGGGAAGAGGGAGGAGCTTGAGACTTGGATCCAAGTCTGTAAGAATGTGCCGAACTGAATCCGAGGGTCAGAGCTGTGACCCAACTGTGAGGAAGAATGAAAGGGACAACATCAGATCAGTGTGCTTCTGGCTTGTGCTGCATAGATAAGCTGAGAGTACAATGCATATCAGTCTGTTTCATGCAGTAAACATAGAAGGTTACACTGTGTTACATCGGTTACCTCTATCATTTGCTGATTGTCATCTTGATTTGACATTCTAGGTGGGTATGTTGCCTGTTTCCTCTTTTAACAGCCGGTCCAAATATAGATGAAGAGCATAATATTCTAATCCAATACCATTACTGAAAGGAATAAGTTCTTGTGTTCTGTACTGGAATCCATATTTACAAGAGATCAAGGAATATTACTAGAGTTATACAAAACTCCAGTAAGCCTCTATTATCAAGTAGCGGTCTAAATTTTGTTCATATAGCCCGAATGAGAAGCACATGTCATGTGGTCATTATTCTCACAACCATGTAATCACTGATATACAAGAATTCTGTATTTTGAGGAAGTCACACTAGTCAAAAACTAGTTGCTAACCATATCTGGTCACTAGCTGAGATGTTTGAATTATAACAGTGCTGGATTCCTCTACCAGGGTCAGTTGCAGAAGCTACAAGCAGACAGCTGTTGCAGATAAGTCCCCCATGGCAAGCTGTAGGGCTGCTGTCCTGGAATGTTATCCTGTTCTCAGAATTTGGATATTGAAGCAGCTTTTAAGCAAATTATTTCCTCGGAAAGATTTGCTTGTCCGCTTCGTTACCTTGCCATTTTTGGCACTGTAGTGCGATCTCGGAGTTGGTGTATTTAAGTAGGAGGGGTGTGGGGGGTGATGCACCCCACTTAATGTAATGTTTTGAAGTGTTTTCTTTCTTTTTTTTTGTTGGAACAGAGATTTGTTTTTCCCTTGGAAAAAAAATCGCTGTTCTGACAGTTCAACATTGTAAGCTTTCGCTTACATAGGGTTGATTAATCACCGTTCACTTTTTTAAGCATTCAGTGATGTAATATAGACCCCTGAAAAACAGATATCAAACAGCAGAAGGCTCAACATTGTGCCCCATGGTATGGTCAGAAGGTCTGAGAAATAAATGTCAAATAGGAGAAAGCCCAACACTCTGCCCCATGGTACGGTCCGAAGGTCTGAGAAACAGATGTGAAGTAGGAGAGGGCCCAACACTGTGCCTCATGGTATACCACTGGTAACTTTTTTTTTCCTTTTCAGAAGTGACATCTGACACTAACCACATGGGTCCTGTCAGTAACATATAATGCTAGATAAACTACTTTTCTGAATTGCAAGAATACTGTTCTTTTGGGTAATCATTTCCTTTCCCGTCATTTAGCAAAATGTTCTTACTGTCATTAAAGATCAGGTGTAAAGGGTTTTTTTACCATTTGTTTTTGTTATAGTTATGGGCTCATCTTGTAAAGTGGACTTTCATATTCTAAAATGTGTAGTTTTGCTTCAGTTATTTCAGTGAGCCTACACTTAAGTTTAATAAACTAGTGTTTCTGTTTACTGTATGCTGGGCAACTGTTCACTTACTTCCTGGTTACATGTCCTCCAACCCTGCCATCTGATGATGCAATAGCAGACAGAAGCAGTTTTTAGTGGGTTGGCATGTTTTCTGTAGCCTGCAGCAGATTTTACTACAGAGTAACCAGACTGCAGCATGATCAGTAACTCAGACAATAATTCTGAGGCAATCAACTCCACCAACTTGATGTGAAAATCAAATTCCAACACCCTCCTCACCAGGATGACCCTGAATTTTTCATTGATAAATTATATTCCCACTCCAAGTTAGCACTGAGACCTCAGTCCCCATAAAATATAAATATAACCCATTTGATGGAACCCTAGGATCAAAAAATTGAATGATAAGAGAAAGAAACTCCTAGCTAGTAAAAGCAAAATTATCAACCCATCTGCTACACAAGAGCTCAAAATAATCAAGAAGACCAAGTATGAATTGCTAACTGCCAACTGTGCTAATGATGGCCATAAAGATTTTTTCAGCTATATTAAGAACATAAGAAGTAATAACCAGCAATTCTCAGACTTAATACAAAATATCACATACACATCCTCCAAGGACGTTGCCAACAAATTGGTGGCCAAATTTAGCTAAAACTTTATCCTGTACCTTCCTCAAATTGTGCAAAGCATTTTGGCTTGCATTTGCCATCTCCTGTATCATGTCTGAGAAAGTCCTACGCATTCCCTAATAGGCTAGAAACCTATTAGCGCTGACAATGTGCCAAGCTCTCTTCTTATCAGCACCATCCACTGCCTGTCTGACTCCTTACTGCATTTATTCAATTTCAGCCTCTCCATTATATTTGTGCTAGAAGTACGGAGAATTGCTGTGGTCATCCTACTCCACAGAAAAGGGCTCATAGCTGACCCAAACAACTATAGACCAATCAGCCTCACTGGCCTTATCTGAAAAGCAACAGAGAACATCATTATGGAACTCACAAATAAAGACATAATGTGTCTTCAGACCCTGGACCCTAACCGTTGTTAAAAAACAGTTGTGCATCTTAAACCTCAAGGACTATTTTGAAAAAGTCACTAAGGCTTTAAACTCAGGCAAATCACTTGAAATATTAGAACTTGGCCACAACCTTCAATACTATTCCACACTCAGGTATCATTGACGAGATAATCCAGTTAAATGTAGAACCTTGCATTACCTGCTGGATAGCAAACTGGCTCACCAACAGAACCAAGTCTGTTAGTGTTTCTGGCATACTCTCAACTAAAAGAGTATTTACCAGTGGTGTACCTCAGGGATCGGTCCTGGGACCACTACTCTTGGTATCTACTTCTCTAACATTAAAGCAGATACCGAAGGCCTAACTGCAAACTCACAGCTGTCATAATTACCCCAGATGACCTATGCATTCTCCAGGAGGGTCTCGCTCATTTTAACAAGTGGTGCTTGAAATATGGCCTCAAACTGCATGTAAAAAATGTAGCATTGTGTCCTTTTTAAACCTGGGGACTCATGTTCCTATCACATAAGCAACAACCCCTAAAAACCAATTCAGTAATTATTGGATTTGGGCACCCTCATTGACAATAAACTATCCTTTGATCTTTGTGTGACCACTGTTGTTAGGAAATTGCTTCATGTAGCTAAACTGATCACCAAGGGCAAAGCTTCTAGATCTGAGGATGTCATTGTCCTCTTCTACTTATCCTTTATCAGACCAATAACAGGTCATACACCTGGCCAAGTACATACCAAAGGGGTCATTATATTCCATCTCTACCCCAAATGACTTAAAGCTCTATCCCTTTTCTAATTCCTGACAACTATTGAGAGAAGATATCTGTCTTGCCTACAAAGCCTCAAAAGATCCAGTCCTATGTAACCTCCAACACATCCACAAAACAAAAAACACCCTAAAACTCTCGAGACCTAAACTACAACTGAGATATAAATAGGATCTATTGCCGTTATAGATGTCTTTCCTGTCTACGTCATATAATGCACTCCTTTCCCATGTGTTCAAAAGTATTTGATCTAGTCCTCCCACATATAGTCTACACCTACGGTTACTTTATCGCTGGTCAGGTCAGTAGTATTCATCATGAGGGTGAAATACAACATGTCCAGAAACCCTACTGTCTTAAGAGATTTCTCAAAGGCAGCCTTACTACAGCTAGCTGATGACCTGATGCAATTTAAGAATATCCCTCCTCTTGAGGACCCAGTGTCCAGCACCAGTGCTTTAACATATCATTTTGATTCACATCTTAATGCATGTATAGAGACATTCATTCCGATCAGACACAAACAGAATGTCAAGGCTGGAGCAAACCCCTATGTGGAACCCTAGTATGAACAAGCTGTATAATAAAAGGAAAAGAGTCAAAGACTCCTTGTCCTAACAAATAAACTGAATACTTCATGCTCCAAAAGTCAACTTAAGAGGTTAAACAAAGAACTTAGATGCAAATTCAAAAACTGAGCATCACTACCTCTGTACCCCCATTCCTCCCAAACTTCCGCTTACATGCCATCATACCTGTTCTACCTTACAGACCATCATGAAGCAAGCTCTAAACACATTGAATGAGACAAAAAACTTGCTGTATAGTTCATCATAATCTGTATGAACCACTGTCTCACCAGCTGACTGCCAAGGCTGTTCAACATCAGACTTTTAACAGGTTCTGTGTTGGAAGTGTGGAGAAAAGACATGGCTGACCTCTCCATAAGGGTGGTCCACCACTGTTCTTGCCAAGTATAGACCATAAAGTCTTATCAGCCGTATTTGTAAGTTAATGGAATGCATCAGAAACAAAGGTATTAGCAGCTTATAATCCCTTAACCCAAACCACTTTGGGTTTGTAAATGGAAAATCCTGCCTGCTAAATTTCTTCTTTGAAAAAGTCACTGAGACATTGTGTGTGGGCAGATTAATACATACCGCTTACCTTGACCTGGCCAACGCCTTCAGTTCCATTCCTTAACAAACCAGTCAACATAAATATAAATATAAAACCTTGTGTTGTCCATGAAAAAGAAACTATCTAATTGACAGAATCCAGTCAGTCGGGACTGAGGGCAATCTTTCCACTATAAGCATGCTAGAGGGTTACCCAAAGATTGGTACTAGTGTTGCTTCTATTTGGTATTTACTTCTCTGATGTCAAAGCCAATGTCAACAGTCATGGCTGACCAACTTGACAAATGACTGCAAACCTGGAGCTATCATCAACTCTCCAGAGGACTCCCAGATCCTTCAAGAGGGCCTAATACCAGAATGAAGCTAAAGTGATCTTTTATTACGGTCATCATCTAAAGATATATGATAAAACTTGTAGCATCATGTCTTTTGGAAAATATGACCACCCATTTACCTTCCACACAAATGACACCCCCTTCAGAATCAACATGGTCATAAGGGACCTATGTTGTGTTGAAAACAATGCAATCACCTTCATTTGCCACATCGTTACTGTAATTATAGAGTCTTTCTACTTAGCCAGTTTAATCACCAAAGGTGTATCTTATGGGTCCAAAGAAGTTGTAATCCTTCTCTACTGTTCCTTTCTTAGGCCCGTAACTGAATATAATTGTCCCTTCAGCATGTATCTTTCCAAACGGGTCTACTTCTAATGACCGAAACGCCGATTCGCCGACAGTGAAATCACCGACACGAAACGACCGACAACGCAGTTGACCGACACGCTCGAATCCCGACAGATGGAAGACCGACAAGGGGAATGTGTAAGCGTGACCTGGTAAGTATGCGATAGTGAGGGATTTAGGAGTAGGGAGCGGACAGGTAAGTGTGCAATACTCAGGGATGTAGGGTTAGGGTGTGTGATAGGTGAGTGTGCGGTAGTGTCGGAGCTTGGGGTTCGGGGTGTGTAAGTGAGTTAGGGTTAGGGTGCAGGTAGGGAGAGTGTGCGGTAGTGTCGGAGCTTGGGGTTCGGGTGTGTAAGTGAGTTAGGGTTAGGGTGCAGGTAGGGAGAGTGTGCGGTAGTGTCGGAGCTTGGGGTTCGGGGTGTGTAAGTGAGTTAGGGTTAGGGTGCAGGTAGGGAGAGTGTGCGGTAGTGTCGGACCTTAGGGTTAGGGTTTGGGTTAGGGCTAGTGGATATGTGTTGTAGTGTACTGTGTTGTTTACGTGTAGTGTGTCGGTGTTATGGTGTTCGGTGTTTCGCGTTGTCGGGTTTGTGTGTTGTCGGTTTTCTGGCGTCGGTGATTTCTGTGTCGGGGAATCGTTGGTTCGGTCTTTAGAAGTAGACCCTTCCAAACATATGCTGCAACTGAAAAAAACTCAAAACATGCCATAACTAAGAAAATGAAGGGCCTGAACTCCAAGACATACACACATCATCTCTTCTCCGTTTCATACAGACCTAACATGAAAGGCCTTAAATCATTCTATCCTCCATTACCTGTTACATATTCAAAAAACTGTAACACCATTAACACCCACTGTAAATAACTGAACCTCCACTGAAACATAAACAGAACCTGCTGGGTTGATAGACTTTTCTCTTAAAGAATTCTCCTCCTTCAACAATCCCCACAGAAATAGAAAGCACATAGCCAATCAGTCTAAGCTGTTTATAGGTACAGAGATGCGTACTAGGCTAATGGCCCTGGAGCCCTTACAAGTCTGGCCCATAGAAGTGCTCTGGTATTGTGCCACCCAACATTAGTTCCCAGTGCCTCTATCAAGTAGAGCCACTGGAGTGATCCCTGGGGTTAAGTTTCTATTTCCCATCCACTCATCAAGATTTCTCTTGAAGAAGGCCAGTGAGGTGCTCTGTTTGACATGTATGGGAAGTCTATTCCATAGCATGGGCAGTCTCTGGGTTATGAGCCTGTCCCTCTAGCATGTTCTGTTGATTGTTGTAATTAGGTTGAGGTCTCTGGAGCATGTGGTGTGGAGGGATTGCGATGTCTTTAGATGTAATATACATTTATAGATATAATACACAAAAGTAAAAATGTATAATTGCAAGTGTACATTAAAATAAAATAAAAGTAAAAAAACACACAAAGTACCACAGAAATCCAAATTACATAAAGACAGCAAGCATCACATATCATGTGTCTTTTAGACCTTGAAATTGTCAACAAACTGATGCCTGTTGTGAAGCTTTTTTAAGGCTGTGCTACCTGGAAAATTGCATGCATGTTTCCAAAGCACTATGTTACTGATACTGTAAAGCTTTTCAAGTTTTATGCTTGACCTGATAAGCAAATGCTATATATACAAGTGACCAACTGAAAGGTGATTAAGAATAGAGCATAGAGAATCCTGTCTTCACTTCCCTTAGATTTTCTTAACCACAGACAGAGAATCAGCTATACTCATCAGCGCTTTTTGATGATGTAATTTCAGAAGCAATCATCTCATACCTACTACTAATCTCTTGCCAGATAAACTAAAAATAACAACAGAGTGCGCACACAGGTCTATCAGAAGCAAAAGTTCTTTTTACATTCTAGTCACATATTCTTATTTCATAAGCTATTAATTTGTTAAAGTTACAGAACAAAGCACCCTTCATGATGTATGTGTACCCCTTAAACGCACGGTACCCTTGGCTCAGTGCCACAGTTCCAAACTGTGTCTTAAATGAAATCCATATTGTACTTTTGCATGTTACAAGATGGAGGACAATAATATGCCTCAATGAATGGAGGCTTAGTATGTCCCAGTTTTGCTCCTTTTTATTTTTGTCCACCACTTCAGAAGGAATTAATCAAAAAGGGCAGACAGTTTCTAGACTGTTGCAGGGCAAGAGGTTACAACTAAAATAGGGGCCTAGCAAATCATGGCAATGGTAGCAATGTTAAAGTGGAAACACTGGATAAAACAGTGGTGAAAAGTAAATAGTGAAATGTGGGAAGTTGCACTTGGTAAAAATAAAGAGGTAGTTAATATGATTAGCCATAGCAGAGATGAGATTTGGATTGTTGAGCACTCACATATAAGTGGTGCCCAGTAATATATATGTAGATATGTGCAATATATGAAAATGGTTTCATGCTAACAGGAGAAAAATTGACAATTTGTGGAGGCTAACGGATCAATTACTAGGGAAAAGCAATAATCTGAAGTAGGGAATTGAACACGTGGAGACAAGCAGACAATGCTTATCGGAGGTAATTATTTTATTTATTTATTTATTTTACATTTCTTGACCGGGTTAGTTTGGCTAGGTTGAGTGGCCCATTTTCAGCAGAGACACTGGGAAAAAAGCTCCACAGTAGAATACAATTTATTAGACAGATAAAATTATACAATATATATATATTATACAATTTATATATATATATATATATATATATATACACATACACCAAGTGAGTATACTTTTACACAAGTATTTGGCGTGGAGGTTGTGACAAGAGTAGACATGATTCCAGTGTAACAATACATTACAGATAATCAGCAGTGTAATAAAAATAATTTATCATTTTGGCATATATTTATTCTGCAGTGAGGAAAAAAGAGAAGTCGAGAGGGAGGGTGATGGCTAATACAGAATAAAGGTTAGGATAAGAATTGTAAGCTTAGATAATAACCCAAGGAAAGGAGGATTTATAAGATTATACGAGAAGAGGGTGAAGGTGAGTGGAAGAAGGTACAGACTTTGAGGCATGGGGAAATAGTTTAATGAAAGATGATCTGTCCTTAAAGGAAACAACATGGAGATATCAGATAGTGCTAATAATAAGTTTTACCACTATCCTTTTTATAGGAATACAAATACAAAAAAATGCAAATTGTGTAAGGGAGAATACATTGAATCCCATGACAATTACTATTTTAATGGTAAATTCAAATATGTGTGAGTGACCAAATTAATACAGAGAAAATAACTTTGAATTAGGCCTTTAAAACCAGTTCTTATTTGGGGTATATAATCTGGAATAGAAAATTAATGCCCGATATCTAGGATTATAGACTGAAGACTGGCTGATCCCTGAGGCATTATTTGACAAAATGTTAATAATTTCAGGAATAGCCATCCTAGTGCATACAGTACCCATAATGAGTATGTTCCACTCTCTGGTTGACTAGAAAAACATAAACCAGTTGTAATAGCTACTACAGAGACATAAAGGCACTATGATTACTCCCCCCAAAGACTATATACTAATATATTACACAGCCCACAGGGGATCTGGAGCGGTGGATATAATCTCTTATTCCTTATTGTGTACAATCTATACCAATCAGATAACATCTACAGCTAAGAAGAATTTCTCATTGTACCACCGAGGATAAATAATTCAAAATCCCTAAACCCAACATTGGTCTTGGTCTGTCTTGACCTCTCAAATGACACAACTAATTATGCTATTTCTTGGATCACCTTAAACATCAAATTGAATTGCTGATTATGGCTGGTTTCACTACTGATTGAAACTCTGAAACAGATACCTTCTTTAGGTCAGCTTTTATGGATTAACACAGCTCTAAACATTGCACAGTAAAGCTGATAATGTCAGTATAAGAGTGCATACTGGACTAAATGTTCTATTTTTCATCTGACACCATCACATTCAAGGGTGCAGTCACTGTCATTTTCTGTAATAATATTCTCATATTTACTTGCTAAGCAGATAAAAAATAAGTAAATAAATGAACTGGCATGCAGACAGAAAATCTAACTGCTCCTTTATTAGGAATGCCAAAGCATCTGATGCATTAGCTGTCTAATCCACACTTGTCTACTTGGTACAGATGGACTCCATCAACCATGACATTATTGTACAATTCTTTAGTAATACTTTCCACTTCATACCTAACTCAGTGCTACCTATCATACATAACATTTCTAAATCCAAATTATTTCCTTCTATTACACAGTAAGTCAAACAGCAAATGTTCCATGCTTTTCGGCCCCAAAACTTGGACCAAACCACAAAAGGAGGGGGAGTATCAATATTCGTCAAAGATACCCACACCTCCAGGTTGGTGGCACAGCACAAAGCATCAGAGGCTATCCATCTGCAACTAACAGTGGGTAAAACTGCCTTCCAGTTTATAGCCTGCTACAGACCACCCTCCCAAACCCAGGAACCCCACTCGGCCTTCCTGAGAAAACTGGAAAATATGAAGGTCTCTCCAAACACCATTATATTGGGCAACTTCAACTACCCAAACATAGACTGGGAGCATTACCCTAGCTCCAACACCCTAGCCCAAAGGTTCCTAGAATTTATAAACTCAAATGCTATGGAACAACTTGTTACCACTCCCACAAGAGGGGAAAACATACTGGACCTGATCATCACCAACATGGGGACTCTATGCTCCAGACCAGAAGTGTATCCCTCACTGGTAAGATCAGACCATAAACTAATCTCACTGGATATTCACATCCCGACTCCACCCTCTGCCCAGAAAACCACAGTGAAAAACTTCTCTAAAGCAAATTTCACACTCCTCAAAACCGAGGTGGAATCCTTCAAAGCCCCCGGGCCTGTGGAAAATACGGCCCAGACCGCAGAATCCTTTATAAACGCATTCTATGAACACCTTCAGGAATGCGTGGATCATGCAATCCCAAACAAAACCAAGACCCAATCCTCCAAAGGCAGGCATCCTGTCTGGTGGACCCCAGCCATAAACAAACTATACAATAGAAGGAGGAAGCTACTACATGATAGAGCAAAATCCCAAAAAGGGAAGGCATCTCTAATCAGTATTAGCAAAAAACTACGGGCACTCATAAAATCATCTAAAGCCAGCTTCGAGAGAAAATTGCACAGGACACTAAGAATAATCACAAGGCTTTCTTTAGTTATGTTAGAAACCTGGGTGGGAATTCCCAGACATGCTCAGAATTAGTCCAAAATGACAAAAATACACCGAACCCACAGACATTGCCAACATCCTAGCTGACAGGTTCAGTGCAAAAAAGGGCAAATATCTATCCCAGCAGAGTGCTGCCCCCCTGACATCTCAGATGCTCAGGTAAGAGCCGCCCTCTCCAAAGCAAAAAACACAGCATCAATGGGACCAGACAGTGTCCCGGGCTGCGTCCTACATGAACTCCAAGAAGAGCTAAACCCAAACATAAAACTACTGTTCAATCTCAGCCTTACTACAGGATATGTACCAAAGAGTGGCATACAGCAACAGTGGTCCATCTACACAAAGGTGGTGCCTCAACGGATCCTGGAAACTATCGCCCCATAAGCCTGACTAGCTTGGTCTGCAAAGCTATGGAAATGATCATCATGGACCTCATAAATAAAGATATTGGGGACCTACAGACACTGGATCCTACCCAGTTCGGCTTTGTTAAGGGCAGATCCTGCCTCTTAAACCTGGTCGATTTCTTTGAAACAGTCACCAAGGCCATTGACGAGGGGAAGGTGGTCCACACAACCTACCTGGACCTCGCAAAAGCCTTTGATACAATACCCTACTCGGGCATTATAGATAAGCTCACCAGCTTAAATATAAACCCCTATGTCACTAGATGGGTTGCAAACTGGCTCAAGGACAGAACCCACATGGTTAGAATTGCTGAAGCCATGTCAGACTCCAAACCAGTTACAAGTGGCATCCCACAAGGCTCAGTCCTGGGACCTCTCTTGTTCGGTATATATTTCTCAGAGGTACAGGCCAACACGGGAGGACTGTGGCTGACCAAGTTCACAGATGACTGCAAACTGGGTACCATAATCGACTCTCCAGCTGACGCAAGCATCCTCCAAAAGGGCCTCATAGAAACAGACAACTGGTGCCAGAGCCACGGCCTCAAGCTAAACGCCAAAAAGTGTATAGTCATCCCCTTTGGCAAAAACAAAGTGCCCACAAATTACCACATAGGTGGTAATCCATTAAGTACAGAAGAAGTAATTAGGGACCTGGGGACCCAAGTTGATAGCAATCTCTCATTTGACAACCACGTGGCCAAAGTGGTTGGAAAAACATTTTATATAGCCCACCTAATCATGAAGGGATTCACATCTAGATCAGGGGAGGTCATCGTGCCTCTTTACTCATCCCTCATCAGGCCCATAATTGAGTACAATGCCCCTTTTGGGATGTACCTTACCAGACACCTGCAGCAACTGGAAAGACCCCAAAAGTACCTCACCAAGAGGATCAAAGGGCTCAAACAGATGCCATATGCTGCCCGGTTAAAGAAACTCCAGCTCTACTCAGTGGCATACCGCCTGCTCAGAGGCGATCTGTGCCTGACGTATAAAGCCATGTCCAACCCAGAATTAATGGACATGCTGCACCTCAAAAAATCCAAATCCCATCGAGCTACGCGCTTGAGAGATTTGAACCTCAGCACTGAAATAAATAGGACATGCTGGAGGGACAGATTCATAACCCAGAGGCTCCCTTCACTCTGGAATAAAATCCCAGTCCAGGTTAGGCAGAGTCCTTCATTGACTCTCTTCAAGAGGAATCTTGATGAGTGGATGGGAGATCGTAGGTTTACCACGGGTATCACTTCTGTGTCACTGTTAGACAGAGGCACAGTATACTAACCTCAAAAAAGGGCATAGCAAAATTAATTTAAAATGGGTGGTGAAAGCCAAACACTCTGGCTAGGCTTATAAATGCCCTAGGGCAGATAGCCTAGTATGAACCTATGAACCTAAGAGACAGAGTGGAAAAGATACAAGCCTGGCAAATCTACTGAAAATTTTCAAAGGTTCAGCAAGTTATATCAAAAAGGATCCTTTTATTAGCAAATAAACTCCCTTTTACATAACTATTTGTGGTATCCCCCAAAACTAAAGATATCATTTGATTGGCATGTTAAAAGTTGGGAAGACGGAGGCATTGGCTTTCCTAACTTTGAATTATATGCCAAGTCAGCTATTTTAAATCTAGTAAGCAAATGGTTAAACATTAATTATACTTCAAACTAGAAAATTATTCATAAATCAATACTGCTTTAAGTCAGTGTTCCAGGAATAAATAGTAACTCTTTCTCTGATGAAGACAAATTATATCTGACCATTAAAGATTTTTGTATAAATGTCAGAACACATTCTACTTCTCTTCCCTCTGTTAATTATGTTTTATCAAACTTTAAAAAATGTAATGCGTAGTAACTATCTTGTTAAAGGTATATTCTTTCTTATGTTTCCCACAGCATTCACTAGTGGTTGCCTTGATTCATTTAGCCTAAATAAAATCCTACAAATTCAAAATAATGGACTAAAGTTTTGAAATTAAATTTTAAATAATAATGACTTGTATGACAATAATTTCTTTCTGGCCAGATATAAGTTAAAATAATTGCTTAAATGTACACATATTTAGGGAATTTGTTACTAATGAATTCAAATAACATTAAATATGAAGTAAAAAAACTGTACCCAAGTTATTAGATTTCTTTAGGATTTATAGTTTGGAAATAAAAAAGAAAGTCATCTTTGTCAATTATCTGTAAGATTCTGAGATCTGAATTTTTCACATCTCACATGTATTTTTAGGAATATTCTACAAAGATAAATAATAAAACATTCTCAGATGCCAACAAGGCATTCATTTTCAAATCCATTAGAAATACAACATCATCTATTTTTTGGAGAATCTTTGCATGCAGATTTTTAACTTCACACAAAATAGAACTGATGTATAAAAAAGACAATCTTAAATGTTGGAGATTTGAGGAGGTTTTAAATGCAAGTTGGATCCACATGATACTAGATTATAAAATGGTTGCCTCTTTCTGGAAAGATTTTAGAGACTTTACTAAAGCTTTATTGTCAGATAATTGTAATATTACTAATTTACTGGAATTGTTTAACACACCAATTCCAGGTTCCATTCCAAGAACACAAGTACAAATATAGCCTACAGACTGGTGTTTAAACTGCAGACTTCACAGATACATACATATTTGCTTGCAGGGATACTTCTGTAGAAAAATAAAAGTACACTAAAGAGACAGTTGAGTGCAGTCAGTCGATGCTGACTGTGCACAAATACTAGTTCATGCTGAAAATGTTTAATAACTGTCTCAGGCAACGAGAAATGAGAAAGGAAGGGGAGAGACCAAGGGGGACTTCATTGAAGGCTTGCAGTTCCACTAAAGACAGTAGGATATAGACAATGGGAGTAACACGTCTAGAAGAAATGATGAAAAATATAAGAGAAAGAAATAGTTTGAGTAGTATGAGTAAATGTCAGTGTCTGTTAGGAAGGAGAGAGTAAAAGCTGACCAGCAGGATGTCAGTGAAGGATGGTGTACAGCCCATAAGGCTATTATAAAAAATGAGCAAGCATAGGAATCTGTCTACTTCCGACCTCACCACCATGAGTGTTGAGGAACAGAAATAAAAAAACAAAGAAACTAGTGGTCTTTAATCTTTGTTGATGAGCTCAGTCACAATAATTCCCAAAAATCATTAAAACCAGGTAGTGTTCCAAAGCAACACACCTTTATTCATGACAGACAAGCGATCCTCAGTAAGAAAAATCAGAAATATTTTACAATGTTAAACATAGAAATAGGTGTGAAAAGTATACATAATGTTTAATTTTAAACAACCTATTCAAGACAAACAATATAAACAGGGCCATAAAAAGTGCATTATAGAACAGCTAATGCCCACCCCACACACTACTACTGATTAGGTCAAACTAAATCCTAGATAAGGAAAATACTACCTCTCTGTTTGCAACCCACATTCCCAAATTAGGTATTAAGAACATACACATAAACATAAAAATAACATACACATAAAAAGACTGAATTTTAACTAAAATCTCTTTCTGCTAACTAATACAATAAAGCCTTCATCAGGCCTGTGACAAGAACTAAAATCATATAATAGATAGATAAGTAAAAAGAGTTAACTAGATTGATACAAGAAAAAAACACACATATCTAACCATAAATATTATCTAACTAGAAGACTATAAGTATAAATATATTTATGTCTAATAATATCTGATATATATTAAAAAATAAGTTATTTATAGATCAGAAAAAATATTTCATAAAAAATATATTTACAGCTCAGAAAAAACTGTCAGTGCTTTGCAGTTAAAAATATTGTCATAACGGTTTTCATGTTCACAGCCCTAAAAACATGTTTATTCAATTAAAACCAATACAAAAAACACACAAAAACAGTGGATAAAGCAAACTAGTAATGTATAAAAGTGTGCAGGTGTGTGCCTGAGCGTGCATGAGCATGCACCAGTATGCCAAATGTGGGAATTATACCAATACGACATGGTAATACTTCAAGGAAATACTGGCAATTTACCATTTAAATCTCTGGTGTGATGCAAGAATGTACTAAATCTAATGAAAGCAGAATTGAGGTTAAAGTAACTAAACATTTATATATTTATACACATATTACACATTATTTTTTTATTTTTAGTACATAGAAATATTTCCTCAAAAATTCTCTAAAACAAACTTTACAGATTGTGTGGCAGCTTACATACATTTAACATACTCTTAATAGAGCAATTGTTGTCAAGTCCTGGCTTTCTGAATGCATTTAATTTCAACTGCCAGCATAATTATTTGTTTGGCAAAAATGCCACTGACATCCTCTTCAAGCTTATCCATCTCCACACAGTCCAGAATGATAAATTTAAAACCAGAATGTCTGGGGTGTTCTAACAAGTGTTTGGATAAGGGTTTTTTCTGCCATTTATGTCTGATGTCAGAAAGCTGACCTGAGATCCTCCTTTTCAGTTTATTCATAGTCTTACCCACATATAATGCAAGCAGTCATTACACATGGCCCTATATACAACTTTTGCAGTATTACAGTTACCATCTGCTGAAGTTTTCATCATCTTTTTAAGACAGGGGCATTTAAGTGAATCGCACCCCATCACGTACTCACAGAAAGTGCAGTTAGGTGACCCACAGATTTTAGTGCTCACGTCATCCTGGTGTTTCTTATTTTTTCTTTTTTTCCACATAGCTAAGTAGGGTGATCTCCTAAAACCCAGTTCCTTAATAAAGGCTTTAATTGTACTGAAATCACAGGTGCAGGTTAGGATATAACTGTCCTTACTTTTCTCTTCGTTTGGGTTAGGGTGGCCTCATTGCATAATTCTACCAACAGGCCTATTCCATATTGGGTCATTGTTAATCTTATTAGTTCTAGTTAATTTTAAATATATAATCCCAATAATAAGGCTATTGCTTACAAACTAGGACACTGAAGCACTTGTCTCCAAACTAGTCACTATGCAGGCTAAAATATATGCAGAAGACCAGATGTCCTTAACACTTACTTAAAGCACATGGCCGGAAGTGGTGCACAGTTTGTCTAATTAAATAGTGGTTCGATTGAATGGACTCAGACTGCCTATTTGGATGAGACTGCTGTGTGTATACTTACCCTGTAATTCCCTTGCACCCTGCTGGGGGAGGAGGTTGGAACTAAGGAATGAATGAATTTTGAAAGTTCTGAGACAGAATCTTACTTAAAAAACACTACTAAATTCGAAAGTGCATATATTGTGCTATTGTCTCGCAAATGCCATAATAGTAAAAGAGGTATAAGTGCTGTATGCTTCTATTAATTAATGGCATTACAGATATTATATGGTGTTTGTGTTGTTCATTTTGTTTTACTGGAAGCTTTTTTTCCAGGGTCACTGACTACTCAGGCATTTCTGATCAACAAATGCAAGCAGCCTGCACAGGACTAGCATGCATCCCCAACATGTTTCTTCCACTGTAGTGCATTGGCAGACATTAAGAGTAGCCAGGTTGACATACAGTAATGACATCCTACACAAGAATTTAGAAACTCTGAAGACAGAGTTTATAGGGAGAGGCTATGAAGAAACAGCTGCATCTAGAGCCATAAGTGTAACTATGAAACAGAGAAAGGGTAGTGCCAGACCCTACTTTTCCTCTGCAGATATATCTTTGAGGTAAATCATAAGCAACCACAAGGTATACCAGTAGTCTTGTCATATAGTTCTGATGTGAAATATATTAGAACTATTTTATACAAAAACTGGCATATTCTACATACAAACAATGCTGTCGGAGAAGTAGTAGGTGTGCGCCCTAGAGTGGTATACAAAAATAAGAGCACACTTAAACAACTTCTGTGCTACCCTAGTGCTCAGAAAGTTGAATGTTCTATGTTGAGGGACCAAGAACTGTAATAACTGTAATTTTTGTCAGTTTATTAATGAGAATGGGCAGTTTGTACACCCTGATACCAAACGGATTTGGTATTTTAAAGTACAGGCTGATTGCAACACCAGAAATCTGGTTTATTTGGCTCAATGCAATATATGTTCAAAATTCTATGTAGGGAAAACAAATAGAAGACTCCGTGAATGCATAAGAGACCATACTTATTGTACCAGAAAAGAGTTGTTACATAGTGCTTTAACTAAACATACCATATTAGAAGGTGAAACACACTTATTTACATTTCAAGTAGTACAGGTTATACATGGAAATATTAGGTTGGGAAATACTTATGCTTTTACTAATACAGCAGAAATGAAATGGATTTTTAGACTTGGAGCACATTTAGACTCCGGTCTTAATGATACTGTTTCTATTAAACCAGCATGCAAATTAATTAAAAAATGAGATTATGTTGCTTTTCATAATGAAATGGGCATTTATTAGTTTTTATTTTTTTATATTTTTATGTTTTTTTGTATGTGTTATTTTATTTATTTATTTATTTTTTTATTTTACATTTGTTATCCGGGCTAGTCTAACTGGATCTATGTCCATTTTCAGTAGAGGCCCGGGGAGATAAGCTCCAAGATAGGACAATGGAATTTATAGTTTAATAGGTTGGTACTAGGCTATCAGCCCTAGGGCCTATACAAGCCTATCCATAACAATTCCCTGGCTATTTCTTCCCACATTATTTACTTTCCTGGACCCCTGTCTAGCAGGGCGAATGACGTGATCCCTGGGGTGAATTTCCTTTCTCCCATCCAATCATCAAGGTTCCTCTTGAAGAGGTCCAAAGAGGCACTCTGCTTGACATGTATGGGCAATATATTCCAGAGTCTGGGGAGTCTCTGGGTCAGGAGCCTATCCCTCCAGCATGTTTTGTTTATTGTGATGACAAGGTTTAGATCCCTGGAGTGTGTAGCTCTGAGGGATTGGGGTTTCTTTAAGTGTAGCATGTCCAACAGCTCTGGGTTTGACATGGCCTTGTATGTTAAGCAGAGATTGCCTCTGAGTAGACGATATGTGACAGAGTATAGCTGGAGTTTTTTTAAGGCGGTCAGTGTAGGGCATCTGCTTTAGGCCTGTGATTTTTTTAGTGAGGTATTTCTGAGGCCTTTCCAGTTGTTGCAGATGTCTTGAGAGGTACATACCAAATGGGGCATTGTATTCTATAATGGGTCTAATGAGGGATGAGTACAGTGGGACAATGACCTCCTTTTTTCTGGATGAAAAGCCCTTCGTGATGAGGTGTGCCACATAGAAGGATTTCCTGACTGTTGTGGCGATGTCGTTATCGAAGGTGAGATCACTGTCCACCTGTGTCCCTAAGTCTCTTATCACACTTTCTGTGTTTAGTGTACTGCCACCTATATGGTAATTCATGGATACATGTTTTTCCCAAAGGGATAACACTACATTTCTTGGCATTGAGCTTGAGCCCATGGCTCTGGCACCAAGCATCTGTTTCTGTAAGGCGCTTTTGTAGAGTATCCACATCATTTGGGGATTCAATAATGGCTCCCAGTTTGCAGTCATCTGCAAACTTTGTTAGCCAGAGTCCCTTAGTGTTGACCTGTACTTCAGAGAAGTAGATGCCAAACAAGAGCAGCCCCAGGACTGAACCCTGAGGTACTCCACTTGTCACTTGTCTGGAGCTGGATTTGGAGTCGGCTACTTTTACAGTGTGGGTTCTATCAGTAAGCCATTTAGCTGACATAGGGATTAATGCCCAACTTAGTAAGTTTATCTATGATTCCAGAGTGGGGAATGGTGTCAAAGGCCTTGGCAAGGTCTAGATAGGCTGTGTGGATCACCTTACCCTTGTCCATGGCTCTGGAGACTGATTCAAAGAAGTCAATCAGGTTCAGGAGACAAGATCGGCCCTTCACAAACCCAAACTGGGTGGGGCCCAGTGTTTGATGTTTGCCAATGTCTTTGTTTATAAGTTCCATGATAATACACTCCATGGCCTTGCAGATAAGGCTTGTCAGACTGATGGGACGGTAGTTTCTGGGATCCAAGGTGGATCCCCCCTTGTGG
The DNA here is from genome assembly GCF_019279795.1 of Protopterus annectens. Lineage (NCBI taxonomy): Eukaryota > Metazoa > Chordata > Ceratodontiformes > Protopteridae > Protopterus > Protopterus annectens. Next base: position 427,435,126 of record NC_056740.1, on the reverse strand, counting down.
ATTGGGATAACTGTAGCTCTGTGCCACTCAGTGGGCATGAAACCTGAGGTGAGGCTATGATTAAACATGACACTTAGGTGAGGTGCCAGTTCATATTGTAGTTCATGTAGTACACAGCCCAGCATGTCATCTGGTCCCATGGATGCTCTATTCTTGGCTTTAGAGAGTGCATTTTGTACCTGTGTGGCCGTTATTACTGGAATTTGGCAATCTTCCGGTACTGAGATGGGCCACTTAGGGGGTGAGAGGGGGGTGAAGGTGGCACTGAATCAATCTTCCAGGATATTGGCAATATCCTTCGGATCAGTATATTTAATGCCATTCTGTTTTAGCTGAGAGCAGATCTGAGCATTGCCATTTAGATTCTTGACATAGTTATAGAATGCTTTGTGGTTGTCTTTGGAATCTTTGGCAATTTTATTTTCGTAACTAGCTTTGGAGGATTTTATGAGGCATCTCAGTTTCTTACTGAGGCTAGTAAGGGATTTTTTTGCATCCTGAGATTTTCCTCTTTTCTGCAAAAGTTTCTTCCTTTTGTTGTAAAGTTTGTTTATGGCAGGGGACCACCAGATTGGCTTCCTTTTTTTGGATGAGAGCATTTTGGTTCTATTTGGGATGGCACGATTCATGCATGAGTGGATGTGCTCGTACAGTGCCTTAGTGTAGGATTCAGCAGTTGAACTTTCAGTTCCCATCTGCATGGGTGTCATGATGTTTGTCACTTCTGACTTGAGTAGCATGAAGTTGGCTTTGGAGAAGTTTTTTATGGTGGTTTCTTTACTGGGGGGTGGGGGTGGGATGTGGATGTTAAGGGTGATTAGCTTATGGTCAGACCTGACTAACGAGGGGGTGACCATAGGGTATGGAGCATTGGTTTCCCATATTGGTAATGACCAGGTCAAGGATATTGGAGCCCCTGGTGGGACTATGGATTAGTTGATCCAGGGCATTGGAATTTATGAATTCCAAGAACCGTTGCACAAAGGTGTTGGGACATGAGTAGTTTTCCCAGTTAATGGCAGGATGTTAAAATCACCCAGTATTAGGGTGTTTGGTTCTATCTTAATATTTTCCAGTATGTTTAGAAAGGTGTAGTGAGAATCTTGGGGTATGGTGGGGGATTTGTCGCAAGCTACAATTTGGATTGCAGTCTTACCTAGTGTTAGTTGCACTTGGAGAATTTCAGACACATTGTGTTGGCCAACTAGCCTGGTGGTGTGAATATCCTTGGTGAATATTGACACTCCTCCACCTTTAGTGTTTCGGTCCTGGTTTGGTGGCCAAAAAGTGTGGTAAGAGTTGTAGCCTGGTATTGCAGGGGTGCTCTCTGGAGCCTTGAACCAGGTCTCAGTTACTGCACAGATATCGATGTTCTACATTTTTAGGAGTGCCTCAAGAGAGTGCATTTTGAGGTTTAGACTTCTAGCATTGAGTAGCATTACCTTCAGATTTTGCATGCTTGTATATTTTAGGTATATTACTTTAAATCTGTACAAAGTCTTAATAAGATGAGAGTTTTCATTGGTTCGTTTGAACCTATAGGAATGTATTTATTGCATTTTTATGCATATTATGTTGTCTGATGAAGCATCGCAGGGTGTGAAAGCACTTACAACAATAAAGATTGTCATTTTTTTATACATTGGCATTTCCGTGTTTCTGCATAGTTTTTTTGGGTCTACTTATATTAATAAAATATTTAAGTATGCTTCAGAACTTTTGCTGGTTTAATTTCTCCAAATCATTTGGGTTTCTAATACCATGATGAGAAAGGACTCCATTCCTAAGTCAAATAATGAATAAAGTTCATGAAATTAGTATTGTTCCAATCTTTGATGTTAGACAAAAGTGCACTTTGCAGCACCTGCAATGTGCCCAGAACTGACTCCTTCTGCAATTCATATGGATCTACGTACTGAAAAAGGAGTTCTGTCTAAGTGAGTGGAGGAGCTCCCTGGGCAGCCTCAGTAAGAAACTGAGAACCCTTATAAGATCCTCCAAAGCTAGCTATGAAAACAAAATTGCCACTGATTCTAAGGGCAACCACAAAGCATTCTATAGCAATGTCAAGAATCTCAATGGCAACATCCAGATCTGCTCTGAGTTACAGCACAACAGCATGAAAATTACAGAACCAACTGATATTGCCAACATCCTGGCAGAAAGGTTTAGTGCTAACTTTACCCCCCCCTCTCACCCCCTAAAGGGCCCATATCTATACAGGAAGAATGCAGTGTCCCTGTAATCACATCTATGCAGGTAAAAACTGCACTTTCTAAAACCAAAAACATGGCATCCGTGGGACCAGACAACATCCCAGGCTGCATTTTACATGAACTTCAGAACGAACTGGCTCCCCACCTAAGCACTATGTTCAATCATAGTCTTACATCAGGCTTTGTGCCCACTGAATGATGCACAGCAACAGTTATCCCACTCCACAAAGGGGGAGCCGCCACTGATCCTGGGAACTATCGCCCTATTAGCCTGACAAGCCTGGTCTGCAAGGCCATGGAACGTATCATCATGGAACTCATAAACAAAGACATTGGTAACCTCCAAACTCTGGATCCCACCCAGTTCTGGTTTGTGAAAGGAAGATCATGCCTTCTGAACCTGATTGACTTCTTTGAGGCAGTCACCAAAGCCGTAGACGAGAGTAAGGTGGTTCACACAGCCTATCTTGACCTCACCAAGGCTTTCGACACCATCCCCCATTCTGGAATTATAGCTAAACTCACTAAACTAGGTATAAATCCCTACATCACAAGATGGGTTGTCAACTGGCTCACTGACAGAACCTACACTGTAAAAGTTGCAGACTCCAAATCTGGCTTCAAACCAATGACAAGTGGAGTACCATAGGGTTCAGTCCTGGGACATCTCCTGTTTGGTATCTACTTTTCTGAAGTACAGGCTAACATAGAAGGCTTCTGGCTAATGAAGTTCACAGATGACTGCAAACTAGGAGCCATAGTCAAGTCCCCAAATGATGTGGACATCCTACAGAAGAGCCTCACTGAGAAAGATGCCTGGTTGCAGAGGCATGGCCTCAAGCTCAATGCCAAGGTCATTGTTCCTCTCTACTCGGCACTCATTAGACCCATTATAGAGTACAACGCCCCTTTTGGAATGTACCTAACAAGACATCTGCAGCAGCTGGAAAGGCCACAGAAGTACCTCACAAAGAGGATTACTGGCCTCAAACAGATGCCTACACTGACCATCTCAAAAAACCCCAACTTTACTCAGTAGTATATCACCTACTCTGAGGAGATCTCTGCCTAACATATAAAGCTATGTCAAACCCAGAGCTGTTGGACATGCTACACCTAAAGAAATCCCAATCCCTCCAAGCTACACGCTATAGGGACCTAAACTTGTCACCACAATAAACAGGACATGCTGGAAGGATAGATTCCTGTCCCAGAGACTTCCTATACTCGGGGACAAGCTACTCATCTATGTCAAGCAAAGTTCTTCTTTAGCACTCTTCAAGAAAAATATTGATGAGTGGATGGAAAATAGGAAATACACCCTGGAGATCACTTATGTGGCTCTGCTCAACAGGGGCACAGGAAAATAACTTTCTTGGGTGGCATAAGCCGGGGAACCTTGTTGGCTAGGCTTACTTAGGCCTTTGGGCTGATAGCCTAGTACCTACCTATGAACCTATGAACCTATAAGTTGTGATGACTATTATGATGATGATGATGATGATGATGATGATGATAATGAAGGGTTGATGATAGACAACTTCAGGCAACAAGGTGACAAATTAAAGCTATGGCTAGGAAGTAGCAGCTGACAGTGAGACTGTGAGATGCGATAGATGTAAAAGAAACAATACTCTGAATGCTGTGATTTCTATTTCTGATACGTTTTTTTTCACATTACTCTGAGTGTCAGGAGGCAGCAGAGCAATAAAGGGACACTAGAAGGAACCAAGAATTAGAAACCAAGAATCTGCAAATTAATTTCCTTCTCCTCCTTTTTCAGAATGTCCTGGTGGATCACAAAACCCTTGCAATGGCCATGGGACTTGTATGGATGGCATCACAGGGAATGGGACCTGCATATGCAAGGTAAAATGCAATAAGAACATTGCAGTATAATATGCTAGCTCTCTTTTCTTATCAACACTTAAGTCTATTTATTCTCATGTAATCAATATGTGTGAGCTGGTAAATTAAGGCATCTAGGTAAAATTAAGTGGACAAGTTGGCTTTGAAAAACAAACAAACAAACGCTATGTCTGCGTGTGGGGGGGGGTTTTGTGTGGTGTGTGTGTGTGTGTGTGTGTGTGTGTGTGTGTGTGTGTGTGTGTGTGTGTGTGTGTGTGTAGAGGAAATGATGCACTGATATATTTTTCATTGTGTTGAGGGACAAAGTTAAACAATGAGATAATGCTGTAATGGAGACAATAAATTGCTATGCCATACAGGGGTACTTGCTACTGTACCAAAATAAATAAATAAATAAATAAAACAAAATGTTTTAACCCACCTTCTTCACCACCCACCAGCTGCAAAATATTTGGTGCCACTTTGCAGATATTTCATATCAAATCATCTCAGCTATACACATGCAAAAGCCACTAAAATGCACCGTGCATTAGGAAGAGGAAATGTGAAAAAACATATTTTTCAAGAAAGGGTGTGTGTGTGTTTGGTTAGACAGTCTTCTTGAAAAGACAGTCAAGTCAAAAATAAGTAATTATTAAATGCATGAAATAGCCACGTAGCACTGATTTGCTTTTTTTAGTATTAGCTGCTGGAATGCATTCAGCATCCCAGAGGAAATATGTGTACTAAATGACAACTCCATTAGCAAACGGAAGCAAATCCCTGATTTTGAACAAAACAATCTGAGTTTGTGCATCGATTCAGGCACCTGCTGGAGTTGGCAGGGGGAAGAGAGGAATGCCATGTCTTTGCCTACTCACCGGTCTTTGGTGGGAGGGTTAGAGAGACGTGCAGGTAAGGATAGGCACCTAAATCCCACTGGAGCTCTGAGATGACAGTGACAGCCAAGTAAGGCATGCAGGCAGGCTGGGAGCCAAAACTTTAGAAATGCCCGAAGTCCACACCTACCTATGTGATCATTTCTCAATCCATGTAACCAGGCATCTCACACATCCATGGAATCAGCGTGTTTATAAAACAAAATGCAGCATTTCCAAGTTTAACCCAGAAATGTCCATTACTAACTGGAACTTCCTAAAAATCCTCCCCTTAGATGATACTGAAAATTAAATTCAATAGAACTTCCCTGGATATCCTAAAAAGCCTTGCAGCTCCTAGAAGGAAGAGGCTAAAACCAAAATAATGCAATTTGACTATCCAAAAAGAGTAGAATGCTAGTGCAGGACAGAGAAAAAGCACAGAAAGAACGGCAAAGTATAAAACACAACAATATCTTGAAAACGTCAGAAACCCTTGTAATCTTGTAATCATACTAAAAAGCAAACTACTGAAGACAAAAAACTATTGTATCATAGCTTTCAGAATAACAGTAAACACAACCCTAAAAAATTGAGATAGCCATTAAAGAAATCTTGCATCCCAGCCATAAATTCAACACTAACTCCTCTCCCAATAACTCGTCACTCAAAGCCACAGAACAGTTCAACTCTTATTTCATAGACAGTATAGCATCTCTAACCAAGGATTCCTCAATATCTAATCCTAACCCTGCCCAGAGGCCATGTATCACCACATCCACTTTCACCTTCTAACCTGTGCCTACATCCTATATAAAAGTACTCTTAATCAAATTCAGACCAGGCTCTACTTCAACAGATGACCTTCCAAGTGCCTAGCATTGCCTACCCTGTCTCAGTACTTATAAATAGGTCAATCCAGGAATCCCACATTTCCTCTGTGTGTATAAAGTCACACATTATCCCTCTGCAGAAAGAAGGAAATTGAACAGACATAACTAACTTTAGACCTATAGCAATCATATCCCCCCTCTCCAAAATACTTGAAAAATGTATTCAAAAGCAATTGCTGAGCTATCTCCTACAGGAAGAGCTCTCATCCTTCCCTCAGCAAGGCTTCTGTCTTTACCATAGTATTAACATTGCTCTTCTAACTTATGTAGATAGTCAATATTTAGACATAGCTAGAGACCGTGTCAAACTAGTCTCCTCCTTGTTTCTAGACTTAACTAGAGCTTTCAGCACAGTTTGTCACAGCAAACTTCTTCTTCAAATGTCCTCACTTGGTCTGTCTCAGCCCACCCTTCTATGGTTCAAAAGCTACCTGTCCAGTAGGTATCAATCAGTACAATGTCACTCCATCCTCTGTTCTTATCTCCCAGTCACCATTGGTATGCCACAATGCTCTATCCTTGGTCTCCTCTTTTTTAACATTCTAACCAACACTATCCACACATCGACACAACAGGCCTCCCTAACACAGAACACACCTAAAAAAAAAATACTCAAGAAGCTTTAACAGCAACTGAAACATGGCTTTGTAACTTACAACTCATGCTCAACTCTGAAAAAAAAAAACTACTACTTTTACCACAAATCCCTCTCCCATGAAAAAACAAAATGTAATGTCCTCTCTCAATAATAAAACCACCGAAGTCACTTCTCATAGCAAATTATCAGGACTGATAGGGAATGATCATCTTAAATTCAGCCTGGATATAAAAATTGTATAAGAAAAAGCTCATCAAAAACTAGGGATGATTTATAGAGCTAAAAACTTTCTTGACGATGCAACTAATGTTACTTTTGCCACTCCTTATCTCATTCCCACTCTTCTTTATGGCGCTCCCATCCTTACTTATTCACGGAAAAAAGCTAAGAGGACAGTGAGATTCTCAGAGGGGGTTAATAAAGGGTCCTTTAGAACAAAAAGAAAAAGGCCTAGGTCTATATTGAGTAGAAAAAATCAAGACAATTCTAGTGTGTCTGATGTGTCATCAGGTTATTCGAACACAAACACTGAGACGGAGGGAGGAAAACCAATAGTGTTAAGCTCCACTATGTTTAAGAGACCTAGACGCCCTTTAGGCGAAGGGGCACAAAACACTGTAATCGAGTTAATGGAGGATATGTTCAGCAAAATGATCAACAATGGATAGATGGTTTTCATGTTCCCAATGATACCCAGGAATCAGACAGCCAACTAGTGGTGAATCCGACTCAGTATTATTTTTCAGAATTGGCATATAGAGTGCTTAATAAAGGTTTGGGCTTTGTACCAGCTGGTTATGTGTTTTATTTTGAAGTGGTGAAGGATTTAAAAACATTTTGTCACAAGCTATATCTGAAATATTATTTTGCTCATAGAACCCGGACTACAGACCCACCTGACAGGTTTAAATTTAGGAAATCACATTTTCAGCCACCATATCATGGGGCGGTAAAAATGTTTAAGGAATGGGTGTTACAGGATTTACAATTGAATCAGAGTAACATTTTTAAGAATTTCAAGCAAAATATAACATTGGTGGAAAAACAAGTGTTAGAAAATTTGCAGAAAAATGATAGATTGGTGATTATGAAAGCTGATAAGGGGGAAGCCCTAGTAGTCTGGGGCAAGGAGGAGGATGAACAAGAAGTAAACAGACATCTTATGGATGCGATTTGTTATTGTCATCTTCCTAGCGATCCCACCACAGGATTTAAACAAGAAATAGACCGTTTTTTAAAGGGAGCCAGAGAGACTGAGATTATCAATATGGACCTTGAACAACAGCTGACGGTAATTGATCCACTGCCCCAATATTTTTACCTAGTACCCAAGATACATAAATCAGTTATTTCACCTCCAGGACGTCCCATAGTAGCAGGACAAGGGTCCTTGATAGAACCTTTGTCAGTGTACCTACAATCTAAATTTAAACCTTTATTAATATATGTGTCAGCCAGGATCAGGGATACCAACCAATTCTTACTGCTAATGGATGATTTGCAAATTCTGTCTCATGCCTATATGAGCACATTGGATGTCCAGGCACTTTATACCAGTATCCCACATTGGGGAGGAATAGCAGCTGTAAAATACTGGTTTGAGGTTTCGAATTATTATCAACCTAGTGAACAAGAATTTTTATTAACTTTGTTAGGGATAGTGCTGGAACATAATTCTTTCAGATCTGGGACAGAATGGTATCTGCAGATCAAGGGTACAGCAATGGGTGAAACATTTGCACCAGTATATGCAGATTTGTTTATGGGGTTTGTGGAGGTACAAGTAATTTATCAACATCATGAGTTCAATGCTGAATTATTGTTGTGGCATAGGTACCTGGACGATTGTTGGGTAGTATGGCAGGGTACACTGGATAGATGGTATCAGTTTGTGGCTTTTCTCAATGGTAATAGATATGGTATTCAGTTTACTGGGGAAATAGATAGCCACAACATGGAATTCTTGGATGTTATGGTTACGAAGGCTAAGGAGGGCACAGTGATTACGGATTTATACCGGAAACCTTTTACAAAAAAATCTTTGCTGTGAGCTGATAGTAACCATCCTAGCCATATTACCACAAACATCCCTCAAGCTCAATTTAAGAGACTTAAATGTATATGCAGTAGACAAGAGGATTTCCAGGTAGAGGCCCAACAGCTGAGGTCCCGGTATACCCAGAGATGTTGATACAGCTATGCACGTGACTAATTCAATATCAAAATCGTAAATGCTAGAGATCGGTGAGTCACCACAAAATGATAATAAGCAGGTCATAAGGTTTATCACTAAGTTTGGTAGTAACACCTTCAAAATTAGAGATACAATAGAGCAATATTGGCATATTTTGAAATCTGACAGGTTTTTGTGTCCATTGTTAGATAGCCAGTGTCGGTTTGGATACAGGCAAGGTAAAACCATAGGTGAACATTTGGCTGATTTTAAGAAAAGCAATAAATCTACACCCTTTAAATTGGATAACAGGATAGTCGGCAGTACTTTTTGCATACATTGTTTCCAAAACCAAGTCATTTACTTCAATTATTACAGCCAAGGTTTATGATATAAGACATTTATTCACATACACTAGTGAGTAGGTTATATATATGGCAGTGTGCCAATGTGGCTCTTTTTATGTGCGACAGACTTCTTTAAGTTTGAAGCAATGAATTGCGTTGCATATTAGTGACATTAATTGTAAAAGGTCACGTAGTGCTCTATATAAACACACATTGATACATGCTGGGGCCCACTTTGTATTCCTGGGTATTGATAAGGTAGTAGGGAATGGATTAACTATAGCACAGAAACATAAGATTTTAACACAAAAAGAAAGAATGTGGATAGTGTATTCGGGTGCACTATTCAAACCAGGATTAAACGATCATTGGTGATGGATTTTAGTTTAGAATTATAGGTTATGAAATTTGAAGTTAGATAATAATTGTGGGTGGACCATGACATAAATGTTTTACATGATTATTGTGTATTTTGCACACATAATGAGGCTGTATAAAATTTGTTTTCTTTGGTATGATGTTACTTTAACAAGCCCTATATAAGAATTGTATAAAATGGGGCTTTTCCCTTCTGGAAATACACACTGATGATGTCAATGGGTGAAACCTAGGTTTGTGTTGGACGTGGCAGATTGGTTGGCCATTAAAGACTACATGGAGCTCAATTGTGTGTTCTGATTTTTTATTTTACCCATTTGGGTTGATTTATTGTGTTACAGTGCTGCATTTTTGGTTCTTGGTTTGATTTATATATCTGCCACTTATTACACCTAGCACCAGTTTTTCATAGGTTTATATAGGTCCACTTCGTAATTTTGAAATACCAAAATCCCAAGGTTCAGAATATCGAATTCAGAACCTTGAAATCTTGGAATCTTGAAATTAAGAACCCCCCCCAAAAAGCAGTTAACACATCACAAAACATGTTTTTGCAGGGGAGCTTGGCAGGGGGGCAAGCCACCCTGCACCCCCCACTACTTAAATATACCAACTCTGAGATCGCACTACAGCGAGGAAAAGGGGAATCTCCTGTTCTGCTCTGTATATCGATCTCCATTCAGGATTTTGAAGTTTTAAACCTTCGATCATATGATCTTTGATCATATGAATTTCAATGTTTTAAGCTTCGAGATTCTGAAGGGGACCTTATATATATATATATATATATATATATATATATATATATATATATATATCTATATGGATTCACTTTATATCCTCGAAATACTGAAATATCGAAATTCAGTATGTCAAGGCTATAAAGTGGAAACCTGAAAAGAATGAAAACTCAGAAGCGCGAAATTCAAAATCTCTCATACTGGAGATTTTGAATTACTGCTTCTGGTGTACACAAACACACACTTTCCTCCCCACACACAAACACAAGATAAAAGAAGGGGGCAAGCCCCCCTGCACCACCCATGTGGGGGGCTGCACCCCCACACCCCCCACTTAAATATTCTAACTCTGAGGTTGCACTACATACAAAAACACACAAAACACACCACCACAACAAGCTACATTCTCCTTGCACACACACACACACACACACACACACACACACACACACACACACACGCACACACACACACATATCACAGTAACAAAACACACCAACGCACACCACAGCCCCTACCCAAAACCCTTAACACATAAACACTTACCTGAATCCATAACCACAGAGAAACACCAGAAGCACTAATTCAAAATCTCCGGTATGCAAGATTTTGAATTTCATGCTTCTGAGTTTTCGTTGTTTTCAGGTTTCCACTTTATGGGCTCAAAATACTGAAATTCAATATTTCAGTATTTCGAGCTTCTAAAGTGAATCCATATATATATATATATATATATATATATATATATATATATATATATATATATATATATATATATGGAAACCTATTACAAGATCGAAATTACACAATAGCGAAAAGGAATTCAGTCTGCACACATTAACGAAACAACACTTAATCAAATCCATACTACAGCAATTTACAAAATGTCGAAAATGAACTAGGCAAATGTAGAAGATCTAACCTAAGTGGTAAACCCCACACATCAAACAACAAACTAGCACAACAATTCCCAGTGCTCCTAATCACATCAACTTCAACCTTACATTTTTAGTAGATTCGCAATTGCAGACACATACTCTACACATGAGTATTCCTCTTTATGTTCAAAGATTGTCTCAAACTGTTTTTGATGTCGCATCAACGCTCGTCTCTTAGGGGATTGTGGACACCCTGCACCCATTCTTACACGGGCTTCATCTATCCTATTTTGTTCTCTACAAACTACATTTATCACAGTACGTAAATCCGATACAAACTTCCCTGTCAAAGATTTAAACCTACGATGCCACGCTTCTACCACATTCTGTGTCCTAGGTAAACAGAGTTAATTGAGAATAGACATGTTCTAGAATTGTAGAGGAAATAGTGGTGGGAACCTAATATTAGTGGTAGATCTAGTAGAAAAGCACCCAGGCTTTCCTAACAAGTACCATTCCTCGAAGAACTTTAAGAACTCTGTACCATTGGCAAGAAAAGCAGATTTCAGATTGTAATATGTAGCAACTACATCTTCCTCTTGCAAGAACACCAGTGCAGCTATTTTTTTTAATTGCTAATTGAAAGGAAAGGTTGCTATTATATAGAGATCCCAGTCCTAAGTTTTGCACGTTCCTCCAAAGATTTCTGCCGAAATGAAAAAAAAAACCCTTTGCATACTACATTATTCACATTTTGTCTTATGCTCCGTATTGCAGCAACTTCAAAGTCACACATTATATACCGAACATGAGAGGTACAATTATTCTCCTCCAGCAGAGCAAACACACAATCCCACATCATATTGTATGACCTTAAACTCTTTCTGGACATCAGACAGAAAAATAACAGCATAGTTTTACAGTATGCTCCGTATTATCCAACTAGGATTTGTTTACCTTTTTGGGAAAGTGTTGTTTGATAGGTTTGGTCAAGAAGCCCTGGAACCAAATACTCTAAATTCGCCACTTTGTTGTCAGGTACAAAGTACACAGTAGCAGATGTCTCACTCTTTATATAGTACCTGATTATCGGAAGTATTTTTTGACATTTTGTAAATCGCTATAGCATGGATTCGATTAAGTGTGGTTTTGTTAATGTGTGCAAACTGAATTCCTTTTCGCTATTGTGTAATTTCGATCTTTTAATAGGTTTCCATATATATATATATATATATATATATATATATATACATACACACATATATATATAATTAACAACTTGTTCTGCTTGTTATGACTTTAAAAAAGTACATAAAAAAGGAATTTAATGTTGAGGTAACAGAAAACTTGAGGAATACAATTACGTGAGAATTTATTTCCTTTATGAATGTATTGTGCAGCAAGGGGTACAATTACATTCCTTTATGTTCCGAGCAATTGAGGTTATTTTTCTCAATTGTTTAAATGCTGTAATCTGACCAACAAATCAAACCTCGGGATGATGACAAAGTGCACCCTGCCAGACTGAATTTGTGACTGATATGTAAAATTTTCTCTTAAGGCTAATGTGAAAGCAAGCAGGTTAAAACATAAATGCCAGAATGTGTGTAGGCTACTTTCTATGCTAAATAAATGTATTCATGGTTATATAAAAATAAATATACAACCCATAATTTTTTTACAGGTTCCCAGATAAGTACTGGGCTAGCTGCCCTTATGGGCCATTTAAACCCTAGGCAATTTCCCTTTTTATGCTCAAATTAACCAGTCCCATTTGCTTAGATGTTGGACTTACCCATCCCATAGTTGATAATTATATATTATCCCTAATGAGAATAAATGCAATCATATCCCTGATAATTTGATAGAACTCATGCATAAGATAAAGCATTTAGGAGCTGCCTCTGTCTATAAGTAGACAAGGGGGCAGTCCTCGGGTAAAGTTACTGATTCCTATTCATAGAACCAGGTTATGCTTGAATATGGACAGAGATGAACTTTATTTTTATGTGGATGGGGAGTCTGTTCCAGATCAGCAGTATCCTCTGTAATATATATCTGCTCATCCAAACTGTTCTGTTGATGTTTCAGATAAGGTTTAGATCCATAGATCAAGTATTTCTGATGCCATTTGACTTACTGATGTGCAGTAAATCCATCAGTATTGGTTTGGAGGATGTCTTATATGCCAGACAGTGGTTACCTTGTAGCAATCTGTAAGATGTTAAGTATAATGACAGGGCTTTACGTTGGTCCATATAAGACAGGTTATTTAGGCCTTGTATCCTTTTAGTAAGGTATCTCTGTGGGCATTCTAGTTGTTGCATGTTTTTGAACTGATATGTGCCAAAGGGGGCATTATATTCAATGACTGACTTAATAACAGTTAAGTAAAGGGGCCAGGGACAATGACATCTCTAGATCTAGACACAATCGCTTTGTTTATAAGCTGTGCAATATAGAACAACTTTCTCACAACAATGGACACATGTTGGACAAAAGTTAGGTCACTGTCCACATAAATTCTCAAATCCGGAACAACCAGGTCAACTCTTGGAGCTTATAGTCAATGCGGTAGTTCCTTGGGAGAGATGACTTTCCAAAGAATACAGTAATGCATTTTTTTGGCATTTAGTTTCAGTCCATAATTTTAGCACCAGCTATTTATGTGGGAGAAATCTTCCTGCAGAATGTCTAATCCATGTGGGGATTCAATGACTGCTCCTAGCTTGTAGTCATATGCAAACTTAGTTAGCCAGAGCCCTTTGGTATTGGCTTAAAGTATGAGTTTTTTTTCTAATTTAGCACTTTTGAATAAAACATTTTTATGCATCATTCCATATTACATAGCATAATGCTGCGGTGGTACAGCGGTAGCATTGTTGCTTCACAGCAAGAGGTTCTCCTGTTCGATTCTTGGCTGGAGTGCTTTCTGTGTGGAGTCTGCATGTCCTCCCCGCAGTCGAGTGGCCTCCGAAAGACATGTGTGAATGGGCGTGCCTTTGCTGAAAGTTGGGCATCAGGCTGGCAACTCGGCACATAAAAAATCGACTGCAAATCATTAACGGACTTGAGTTCCGCTGTGGCGACCCCTAACTGGGAAAAGCCAAAAAGACAAACAACAACATTCCATATTACATAGCATAGTTTGATTTCTTTATATTTGTGTAGGTAACTCTTTAAAAAAGTTAATTGAATAATTAGTTTTTAGATTAATAGAACAGAACAGTATTTAAACTTGACATTTTTTGATATCTACTTTTGTACCATATGAGGTGCTTGTGATAAGAATTATTGCATTTTTAACTGATTTTAACTCATTCATTCTTGCTATAGCAGCCTTTTATTTGTTTTAATTTTAAACTGTTTCAAAAACACTAAAAGACTACCTGCTAAACTCTTGGACTTGCTCTTGCAATGCTATCCCTCCCCTCTTCCATTTATCTTCCCCACTTTTCAATCTCTCCCCTCTACTATCTACCTACCCATCTTTTCTTATCCTCTATTTGTTCTACAGGATAGCCTGTACAGAAATCTTTTCACTTCTGATATGTGTTACTAATTGTTCCTGAACCAACTGTAAGAAACTTTTACTAGTGACTATAGGATGAAACTTCCTGTGCCAACTGCTTATACTGTATCATATCACTGTTACTGTGTATCACATCACTGTTACTGTGTATCACATCACTGCTACTAGTGACTAACTATAGGATGAAACTTCATGTGCCAACTGCTTATACTGTATCATATCACTGTTACTGTGCATCACATCACTGTTACTGTGTATCACATCACTGTCACTAGTAACTAGCTATAGGATGAAACTTCCTGTGCCAACTGCTTATACTGTATCATATCACTGTGACTGGACTACGTAAAAATTATGCTTTGACTATGTGTAGAATGTTACACATTTGCTTACTGTTTTGCAGTCTGGTATTATTTCTTATTTTGACTATGTATGATTCATAACTGTATGTGACTACTGTTTTACTTTTATAATTAACCGTAGATTATGTACTATTGGAAGCTTTTCTCCAAGGGTCTCTGCTGAAAAAGGGCCTCTGCCCAGACAGACTAACCCGGTTAACAAATGTCAAATAAATAAAATAAAATAAATAATTCTGTAGCAATATATAGATCCTCTAACAGGCAGATAAACACAGGCACTCTCCCTTCCGTTATGCCATATGGCTCGCAAAGTATCAGTCATGGATATATGGCTTTCTAATTATGAAAATCCAGTTTTCATTCACAACACACTGTAGAAACAGCACTCAATTTATTTATTTATTTATTTATTTAAATTTGTTGACCGGGAGTGTCCGACTGGACGTAGGTCCATCAATAAATGTTACTATTATGATGGGACATACCACTTTATTGTTTGGGCTTTTTCTTCCTCTTAACAGGTTTCTTGAACTTTGGAAAATTTAAGTTTCATACTCAACAATGTGTTGTCCATTTTCATTCTCCCTCAATTAATGGGTTTGTATCCAAACCTTGAATCTGACTTGGCCACTTTTTTTGCAGTCTAGGATCTGACTCTTGAGCTCCTCGCTTTACCCATAATACTCCAGATCACTGCTTTACCGCAGATCAAGTTTGCTGTCTCTAAGCTATGTTTGAAAAATGTAACAACCATAATACTGACAGAAAAAGATGTAGTAGAACAGAACAGGGGTTCAAACAGGAACAATAGGTCCTGACAAATTCCATCATGTCATTTGCATAGACAAGGAAGGCGGAAGGTGGGTGGGAAGTGGAGGAAGAATGAAAATGGACAACAGAGGTGCATAGTTATGGTAAGTACATAACTTATATATCTGATGTTGTCATTTTCATTTATTCTTCATCGAATGGGACAGAATTCACAACTACCATAACCTTGAGTGGCCCTCATGGAAGAATGTACCACAGAGCCAAATGCAGCTCTACTCCTGAAAATGATGTCCAATTTATAATGAACCATAAAGGTATGAGGTTAGGCCAAGTGGCAGCTGCACAAATATCATCACTGGAAGCTCTGGACCAAAAAGCAGATGATGTAGTCATTGACCTAGCTGAATGAGCTTTTGGTTGTCTTGGCAAGGTCAGTCCTTTTAAGGACTACTTGCACTGCCCAGTAATCAAGGAACCTCAATGCTCACCAATGGCAACAGTGGGGAACATACACATTGGAAGAATGACAAGCACACACACAGTAAAGCACACAGAGATCACAGTCAGTCTGGAGCTGGTATCTCCCTCTTTCTCCAGATCCCCAGTAGGAGTCCCCACTGGCATAGCTATAGAGATGATATCAACCAATGCTTCCTGTCCCTGGCCAAGTAGCTGACACATGCACACTTTGAGATTTGATTTATACACACACACACATCTGGAAAAGGCTGACACAAGTTTCCTAGCTATGTCCCCTTCTGTCCAGACTATAAGGTAGTTTTCACTGCCACCAGCCAGCTCCTTATCAGTTACTTTAAGGCTCTTAGTAAAGGGTGTCCAATCTTACCATGTAATGTTAATATTAATCCAAATGGTAGTTTGACCAAGCACCAAGCTATTAGGAGTGGCCTGTACATTGTCACCAAATAGATATACAAGTACTCTAAGAGCTTAAATATATCTTACAAATATCAGCCACATAGATAGGTTTAAATATAATAATAAAAAATTAAAGAACAAAACAATACTAAATATGTATTCAGTTACATCAGAGTTCAAAATCACAGGAAATATTTAAAACAACATTGCAGGACAGTCTCAAATAAATAAAGAAAACATCTAAGCGATACTTTACTATATTCTTATTTGAAACTAAAAAAGTTACCATACCCTAAAAACTTGCTTACAGAACAACAAGCAGACAGAAGTGGTGAGTGGATGTTTACAGCTGATGCTAGATCAAAGACAGTCACTCACTCAGAGAGTTCTTAAATTAATATCTCAAATATTGCTGCTGGGATACTTGCAGCATGACATCAATTTTTGTCACCTGACTTAAATTCCCAAGCTAAGCCCCCATTGTTAGAAACTAACAGAATTTAGCATTTCCCTATGAAAACACATAGCCTTCATGTGTTTGCAGCTGCTAAGAGACATAAAAGAATAAAACACTCACAAAATGACAGAGAGAGTCCACTAGTGCAGACATCCTGTCTCCTATTGACTGAAACTGAAAGATAACATCTCTTGTTTATGGCCCATCAATAAAGTACTTCAGTCTCAACTATTCTTAAATTTTGCAAGTTAATCTTGAGTGTTTATCTCCCCTGTTAAAAAAATATATATCCAAACAGCTACAATATTGTATATACACCTCTGCTCAGTATTTTATAAAGCATCTCTTCAGCACACGTCTGTACAATATGACATGCATGTTGATATTCACAAATGACATACAACCACTTACAAAATTCCAGATAGCTATGCTGGCAGTATCTCCTTTTGTTACATTTCTATAAAATCATATTAATATTCACAAGTGACATGTAATTTACAAAATTACTGATAGCTGGGCTGGCAGTGTGATATCCCCCCCCCCTGAAAACTCAAGCTAGTTTTTCAAGTGTCCCTTGAGAAACACTGTTTGAGAGGGTTGACTATCTGGGAATACCTCACCCTATGCCTTGTCTTGAGAGCTCATGTGCATTGGCATTGCTAACACAACTGCGGTGCTGCACAGTCATATCATATACCTGCAATCCTAGGCTCCACCTTAGTTCATAGGTTCATAGGTTCATAGGTAGGTACTAGGCTATCGGCCCTGGGGCCTATACAAGCCCAGCCAAAAAGGTACCCTGGCTTTTGCCACCCAAGAAAATGATATTCCTGTGCCACTGTAGAGCAGAGCCACAGAGGTGATCCCTGGGGTGGATTTCCTATTTCCCATCCAATCATCAAGATTTTTCTTGAAGAGTGCTAATGAGGAGCTTTGTTTGATATAGAAGGTAGTTTATTTCAGAGTATGGTAAGTCTCTGGGACAGGAATCTATCCCTCCGGCATGTTCTGTTTATTGTGGTGACAAGGTTTAGGTCCCTAGAGCGTGTAGCTCAGAGGGATTGGGATTTCTTTAAGTGGAGCATGTCCAACAGCTCTGGGTTTGACATAGCTTTGTATGTTATGCAGAGATCAACTCTGAGTAGGCAATATGTGACGGAGTAAAGCTGGAGTTTTTTGAGATGGTCTTCCTAGGGCATCTGTTTGAGGCCGGTAATCCTCTTTGTGAGGAATTTCTGCGGCCTTTCCAGTTGTTGTAGATGTCTTGTTAGGTACATACCGAAAGGGGCATTGTACTCTATAATGGGTCTAATGAGTGATGAGTAGAGGGGAACAATGACCTCTTTTTTTCTGGATGAGAAACCTTTTGTGATGAGGTGTGCCACGTAGAAGGATTTCCTGACTTTTGTGGCAATGTGATTATCAAAGGAGAGACTACTGTCCACCTGTGTCCCAAGGTCTCTTATCACAGTTTCAGTGTTAAGTATACTACTGCCTATGTTGTAGTTCATGGGTACAGAGTTTTTACCAAAGGGGATGACAATGCACTTTTTGGCATTGAGCTTGAGGCCATGGCTTTGACACCAGACATCTGTCTCAGTGAGGCCCTTTTGTAGGATGTCCACATCGTTAGGAGTTTCGATTATGGCTACTAGTTTGCAGTCATCTGCAAACTTCATTAGCCAAAGACCTTCTGTGTTAGCCTGTACTTCAGAGAAGTAAATACCAAACAGGAGAGTACCCAGGACTGAACCTTGTGGTACTCCACTTGTCACTGGTCTGATGTCGGATTTGGAGTTTGCTACTTTCTCAGTGTGGGTTTTGTCAGTGAGCCAGTTGGCAACCCATCTTGTGACATAGGGATTTGTACCTAGCTTAGTGAGTTTATCTATAATTCCAGTGTGGGGGATGGTGTCAAAAGCCTTGGCAAGATCTATATAGGCTGTGTGAACCACCTTACCCTTGTCTATGGCTTTGGTGACTGCTTCAAAGAAGTCTATCAGGTTTAGGAGACATGATCTGCCTTTTACAAACCCCAACTGGGTGGGGTCCAGAGTCTGGAGATTACCAATGTCTTTGTTTATAAGTTCCATGATGATACGTTCCATGGCCTTGCAGACCAGGCTCGTCAGGCTAATGGGACGGTAGTTCCTGGGGTCCGTGGTGGCTCCCCCCTTGTGGAGTGGGATAACCATTGCTGTGCATCATTCAGCAGGCACAAAGCCTGAGGTGAGGCTATGATTGAACATGGTACTTAGGTGGGGTGCCAGTTCGTTCTGTAGTTCATGTAGAACACAGCCTGGGATGTTGTCTGGTCCCATGAATGCTGTGTTCTTGGCTTTGGAGAGTATGGTTTTTACCTGTGCAGCCATGTTTACAGGAACTTTGCATTCTTTCGGTATAGAGATGGGCTCTTTAGGGGGTGAGAGGGGGGTAAAGTTAGCACTGAACCTATCTGCCAGGATGTTGACAATATCAGTTGGGACTGTATATTTAGTGCCATTGTGCTGTAACTCAGAGCATATCTGAGTGTTGCCATTGAGATTCTTGACATAGCTGTAGAATGCTTTGTGGTTGTCTTTAGAATCAGTGGTGACTTTGTTTTCGTAACTAGCTTTGGAGGATTTTATCAGGGATCACAGCTTCTTACTGAGGCTGACCAGGGAGCTCCTCCACTCATGGGATTTTACTCTCTTTTGCAACAGTTTCTTCCTTCTGTTGTACAGTTTGTTTATGGCAGGGGACCATCAGATTGGCTTCCTTTTTCTGGAGGATAGTGTCTTGGTTCTGTTTGGATAGCATGATCCATGCACTCATGTAAGTGCTTATAAAGTGCATTTGTGTAGGATTCAGTAGTCATAACTGTATTGCCCATCTGCATGGGTGTCATGAAGTTCACCACTTCTGTCTTAAGAAGCATGAAGTTGGCTTTGGAGAAATATTTTACCATGGTTTCCTTAATGGGGGGGGGGGGGGGGGCAGGATGTGGATATCTAGGGTAATTAGCGTATGGTCGGATCGGACCAATGAGGCGTTGACTTCAGATGTGGAACACCAGTCACTCATGTTGGTAATGACTAGATCTAGGATATTGTTGCCCCTGGTGGGGGTGTGGATAAATTGATTCAGGGCATTGGAGTTTATGAATTCCAGAAAGCGTTGAGTGAAGGAGTTGGTACATGAGTAGTTTTCCCAGTTAATGGGGTAGTTGAAATTGCCCATTATTAGGGTGTTTGGTTGAACCCTAATATTTTCCAGTACATCAAGAAAAGAGGAGTGGGAATCCTGGGGCATGGTGGGTGATCTGTAGCAAGCTACAATTTGGATTGCAGTTTTGCCCAGAGTTAGTTGCACTTGGATAACCTCAGCTGCATTATGCTGAGCAGCTAGCCTGGAGGTGTGGATATCCTTAATGAATATGGACACACCTCCACCTTTGGTGTTCTGGTCCAGGTTACATGGCCGAAAAGTGTGGTATGCGTTATACCTGGTAGTGCAGGGCTGCTCTCTGGAGCCTTGAACCAGGTCTCAGTCACTGCACAGATATTGATGTTCTCCATTTTAAGGAGTGTCTCGAGTGAGTGCATTTTGAGATTTAGACTTCTAGCATTGAGTAGCATCACCCTCAGTTTTTGCTTGCCTGTTTCTGTTACGGTGGTGAATTTGTCATTTGAACCTTGCTTAAAAAAGGCATTATAGGGGCGGCAAGAACCTTAACCAGTATCCGGAATCCCAGGGGTGACAGGTGCAGGCCATCTCTGGCAAAGCATCATGGTCTGTCGACCATGTCATCCCAGGCAGACAGATACTGGATCCCTTTAAATGGCGCCAAAAGCTTAGCCAATTTTTGAAGTCAATCATTTTGTCCTTGTACTGCAGCATCATTCTGGGTGATGGCAGAATGCTACTCAGGGCTAGGGTCATACCTGCCTGGGTTACAAGATCAGAGAGCTCTTCCATGTCTCTTTTCATGTAGTCCAGGGAGGTACGTCTCAGGTCATTCATACCAACATGGACAATGACAGTCATATTTGTACTTGTGGAGTGACCTGAGTGCATGGGTTATGTGGTGGATCCTGGCACCCGAAAGGCAGCTGACAGTAACCCTCTCCTTGTTTAGCCTGGTGAGTGGGACATCAGTGTGCCTGACTGTAGAGTCACCTATGACTAGTGTGTTGGGTATGTTGTTTTGCCTTATTAGCTGTAGTTGAGTGGCACACTGAGTCTGTGGGCTATGTGTCATTTGGGCTGTGTTGGGGGGTGGAGTTTGCTTGCATTTCTGCTTTGGAGGTCTCTGTTGCTTGAGCAGATTATTATTGAGAGCCTCCATGAATGTTTTTATGTTTCTATGTGTGGATTTTGGTGGTGTAGATTTAGTGAGTGTGGTATGGTGCAAGTGTTTACCTCCTCCTCTTGACTGTCAAATTCAGTCTTGATTGGAGAGAGCTTTACCTCCAGTTTGGCTAGATAAGTGCATCTCTCGCAGGTTGTAGTGTTGGGTGGTAGGAGGAGAGGGTTGTCTGTGTACATGAGGCAATTTCTACATTGCCCCAAGATGCCCAGATTCATCAGATAGACAGGAGAGAACACTGGGATCTGACTCTTGGACATGCCTGAATAAAAAAACTATTTTCCGCTAGATAAGTGAGGAAAGTGAGTACAAGAGCTGTTTTTCTCTAAGCAAGTGAGGAAAGTAAGTACCAAAACTGTTTTCCTCCAGGTAATGAGGAAGTCTGAGTGCTGTAGTAATTAGTAGGTTATTTAGTGCTTACAAGTTCTGAACAAGTGCTGATCACGAATAAGCAAATTCAAGTGCTAAAACTAAGAATCTGTATCTGGACGAAACTAGTTACAGGAAAGGGGGGAAACAAGTGCAAATGTGGGCTTTTAAATCCAAAAGATAAGAGAGATGGAAAAACTGCTCAAACGGCCAGCAAGTACAATTTCTGGGCCAGATCCACTCCTTATGTGGTAGATAGGCTACCTGTTGCTTACCACTCCCACTGATAAGCTAGAAGGCTTCCCTCCAACACAGAAAGCTTGGGGGGGGGCTCAAAAGCTTACATACAGTCCTGGATACAGCAAATCTGAATCTGGACTACACTAGTTACCAGCAGTCAAAACAATTCAAATGCAGTGCAAGCGAACACACGAGTATGTAGCAATGTTAGACCAACAGTTTAAAAAATGCAATTAAATTAAAAATTACTAAAAACAAGTGCAGAATGAGTCTATTAGGTAGAATGAGGTAAAGAGATGGAACTGGGGGGAGTGTCCCAGATCAAATCTACAGTGGGGGCGGGCAACTGAAAAAGCCTCCAAATTTAAACAACAACACAGAAATAGGGGGATGAGTATGGGAAAACCAACACCTTCAGCAGAGATCTGAAAAACTATACAGTGAAGCAAAAATAACAGTGCACAACTCTGAAGTCAGCCAGCAATGATATAAAATTAGTCAAACAACAATTACCAGTACACAACTCTGAAGTGCCAGAAAGATATACTCAGCTCTGTATATCTCCAGATAGTTTGAAGCGCACTCTGTCAGGACACATGAAGGCTCCAGCAACTTGGCATTTTGATGGCTGTCTCAATGTAGCCATGTTAAGGGATTGTGATCTGTAACTACAGTACATTTTCTTCCATACAGATAAGGCTGAAATTTCTGCAGTGCCCACACTATGATTAGACATTCCTTTTCTACAACTGCATAGCATTCCTCCCTGGGTTGGAGCCTATGATTGAGATATACCACTGGGCGTTCTTCTCCCTGTGAGGAAACCTGGCTGTACTACAGCCCCTACCCCATGGTTTGAAGTATCCACTGGTACAACAAAGTATTTGCTGTAATTTGGACTGGCTAACACAGGGTGTCCTCCCAAAGCTTTTTTAAGCATCTGGAATGCCTGCTCACATGCTGGGGTCCACACAGGGTTGCCAGACATCCCTATTTGGGCAGGACTGTCCCGAGATCAGCAGCCTGATCCTGAGTCCCGCCCTGCCGGTTTAAATCCCGGCCAGCCACCGCTTTGTTTTTTTTTTTTTCGATTGGCCCGTATACCTGGCATACGGGCCAATCAAAAATCGCTAAACACGGAGCTTCTTGTGTTCCACATTAAACAGAAGTAGCTCCGTGTTTAACGATTTTTAATTGGCCCGTATGCCAGTATACGGGCTAATCAAAAATCGCTAAACACGGAGCTACTTGTGTTGAATGCATTAAACACGAGAAGCTCCGTGCTTAGTGCAGAGCTACTGTTCTTTAATGTGGAACTCTGTTCCGCGTTAAAGACCTTTTTTTTTGTGGTCTTCACTTGCCATGAGAGACCTTTTTTTTTTTTTTGTCCCTACCTGGCTGGTTGGAAATCTGGCAACCCTGGGTCCACACTACCTTATCTGAATTGTTTTTCCTTGTCAGGTCTGTGAGGGGAGCAGCTATGGTACTATAACTGGAGACAAACTTTCTATAGTACCTTACTGTCCCTAAGAAAGCCCTCACCTGCTTTTTGGTAACAGGGGCAGGCCATGCCTGAATGGCTTCCACTTTGGCAGGTTCAGGCCTGATCTTACCACTCCCTACTCTATGTCCCAGATAGGAGACCTCTGTCATACTGACCTGACATTTGCTGGGCTATGGTCAAGCCGGCTCACTCACTGTAGTCTGCAAAACACCTCCCTGACATGCTGAAGGTGTACTTGCCAGGAATGGCTGTAGATGGCAATATCACCCAGGTAAGCAACGACAAAATTTCCTGCTGCTTCTAGGATATGATCTACCAGCCTCTGGAAAGTTGCTGGGACATTTTTCATCTCAAAGGGTATCTTCGTTAACTCATACAACCTGAAAGGAGTCACAAAGGCTGACCTTTCTTTCTAGTGCTTGGAGCGAAGGGTACCTGCCAGTAACCCTTGGTAAGATCAATGATGGTAAGATATTTAGCCCCACCCAGTTGGTCTAGGGCTTCATCTGTCCTAGGCATGGGGTAAACATGTGACTTTGTGTGACTATTTAATTTCCTGTAGTCCACACAGAACCTGGTGCTGCCATCCTTCTTTGGTACCAGCTACACTGGGGAGGCCCAGGGACTGCTGGAGTCCTGCATTACCCCTAGTTCCAAAATTTCCTGTATCGCCTCCCTCAGAGTCTGTTTGACTCTCTCAGGTACCCTACAAGGGGCCTGCTTAATAGCCCTTTGGGATCCTGTAGCCACATGATTCTGCACTAGGTGGGTGCACCCAAGTTTCCCAGTGAACGTGTCCACAAACCTCTGTAACACTGCTCAGATTTCTCGAACCTGGATAGGGAATAGCTGCTGGGACATTGCTACCCCTTCCACTGAGCTGTCAGTCTGAGCCTCACTGAGAAGATCAGTCACCAGATCTCCCTCAAACTTCTCCTGCCATCCACTACAAATACTCTGCACAAGGGCCTCCCTATCATGGTAATGTTTCATCATGTTAACATGGTAAAATTTGTGCCCCTGGCTCCTGCCTAGCAGTTCTACCATGTAGTTAATATCACTGACCTTCCTTACCACCTTTAAGGGTCCCTCCAAAGCTACCCGAAGCTTGTTGTGTCTGACAGGAATGAGAGCCATAATCTGCTGCCCCACAGCATACTCTCTAGCTCAAGCATTCCTATCAAACCTTACATTTTTCTGCTGCTAGGCTTCTGCCAGGTTCTCCTGGGCCAAGCCCATGAGTTCCCTGAGCCTTGTCCTATGATTTAGGATATATGCTACAACAGACTCCTTGTGGGATTCACACTTACCCTCCCACTCATCACAAATCAAATCTAGAGGTCCCCTCACCCTATGCCCAAACAGCAACTCAAAGGGTAAAAAACCTGTGGATTCCTGAGGCACCTCTCTGCAAGCAGACAACAGATGGGGAAAATATTTGTCCCACTCCCTCTTGAACTGGTCTGCAAATGCCCATAGCATGGTCTTGAGTGTAGAGTTTAACCTCTCAGCAAAACCATTAGTCTGGGGATGGTAGGGGGTGGTCTTTAAATGCTTCACCCCACAGTGCTTTCACAGACAAGCCAACTGGTCTGACATGAAATTGGCACCCCTGTCAGTCAGTATTTCTTTTGGGAAACCTACCCTGCTGAAAATCTCTAACAAAGCATTTGCCACATTTTCTGCCTCAATGGAGGACAATGCCACTGTCTCAGGGTATCTAGTAACATAATCTGTTAGCAATAGGATATACTTCTTCCCTGTGGAAGAAGTTTTTTAGGCAGGCAAGGAACACACTGACAAAAGAAATCAAAGTGGCTAAAAAAACTATTCTGAAAAGATGAAAAAAAACTATTTTTAGCCAATGATCCTGCATCAGTGTGGAAAGATCTACGAAACATTACAAACTACAGGAAACCATCCCCCTACACTGCAGCTAATTACCAGCTGGCTGATGACTTGAATGCTTTTCGCTGCAGGTTTAATAAGCCTGAGGCTACAAATTACACCGTTACCAGCTCTGTCAGTGTTCAGACTTATATGGCTCTCTCTTCCACACATTCTCACATTCAGCCTGCATTAATTATCTCTGAGGAGGATGTGTATCATTTTTTAAAGACAGCAAATTAAGAAAGCAGCTAGTCCAGATGGGGTTTCACACTCCTGTTTAAAAACATGTGCTGATCAACTGGCACCTGTTTTACTTTTTAATAAATAATTAGAACTGAATGAAGTTTTGTTATGTTTCAAACAAGCCACAATCATTCCAGTGCCTAACAAATCCACTATAGCAGGACTGAATGACTACAGGCCTGTTGCTTTGACATCGGTGGTCATGAAGACTTTTGAGAGGCCGCTGTTAGCTCACTTGAAGGATACTACAGCTCCCTTATTGGACCCCCTTCAGTTTGTTTATTGAGAGAACCGGTCAGTGCATGATGCAGTTAATATGGGCTTGCACTATATCTTGCAACATTTGGACAACCCAGAGGCATATGCAAGGATTCTGTTTGTGGACTTCAGCTCTGCATTTAATGCAATAATTCCAAAACGTTTTAACTTGAAACTCTCCCAGCTTTCTGTTCCTGTTTCCACCTGTCAATGGATCGCCAATTTTCTAATCAATAGGAAACAACAGGTGAAACTGGGGAAATTCACATCTAGCTTTTGCACAATCAGTGCAGGTACCCCCCCCCCCCCAGGGATGTGTGCTCTACCCACTGTTGTTCTCCCTCTACACTAATGACTGCATCTCTAAGGACCCCTCTGTCAAACTTATTAAATATGCAGATAATACAACTATCATCGGGCTCATCAGGAATGGTGATGAGTCTGCATACAGACAACGGGTTGAGCAGATGGCCCTTTGGTGTAGTCAGAATAATCTGGAAGTGAACACTCTTAAAACCGTGGAGATGACAGTGGACTTTAGGAGAGGTACTACAATATCATTCCCCCTCTTTATATTTAATACTGCTGTGTCCATTGTGGAATACGTCAGGTTTTTGCAATCTATAATCTCCTGAGACTTTAAGTGGGAGACCAATGTAGGGTCCATCATAAAAAAGGCACAAGAGAGAATGCACTTTCGGCAACAGCTGAGGAAGTTCAACCTCCCACAGGAACTGTTGATTCAGTTCTATACACCAGTCATTGAGTCTGTTCTCATCTCATCATTAACAGTGTGGTTAGGATCTCTGTCTAATCATGACAACAATAGGTTACATCGAATAGTCAGGTCTGCCTAAAATATCATTAGTGCTAGTTTGTCCTCCTTACAGGACCCATACTATTCTAGTGTCATGAAACGGGAAGGGAAAATCATCACTGACCCTTCACATCCAGGCCACCATCTTTGTGAACTATTACCATCAGCCAGGGGTTATAGATTAATATGCACCAAAACAAGCAGGCCATTAAGTTCATAAATGGTTAACCCAGCTTATTAGGCTGGAGTATTCTTTTTCCCAAGCCTCTGAGAATTCTGCAGTAATGTTTACATATTGTTAATACTTGTTTCTTTCAGAGTTTATTTCAGTATTTCTTGCACTGAGTTGCACTTTGCACCTTGTATGTATACGTATATTTATAGGTATATTTACTTTTTTGTCTTGTTCTTAATATTTGCATGTATGTCATTTCTCTTGTTCTTAATAGTTGCATGTATGTAATTTGTCTTGTTCTTAACAGTTATATGTATGTCGTTTATGTAATTCATACTTGCAGAGTCACTGAAACTGGAGTCAAATTCCTTGTATGTGTGCATACTTGGCCAGTAAATGTGATTCTGATTCTGAAATGCACTTAGTTATCCATTTGGCTATTGTAGTTTATGACACAGGTCTACCCAATTTGTTTTTGGCAAAGGAAATGATTATCTGATCAGTCTCCCTAATTTCCTTTGTTCTATAAAGGTAGAAATTAAGTTGCCTATGTACATCTAAAGAATGGAGCATGTATTCTCCTTTATTCTCAAATTTAGGGAATAAAACTGGCAAATTGATGAATTGAATGATGTTTGCTTCTGACACAACTTTGGGTAAGAAGTATAGATTTATATGTAAAGCAACTCTGTCCTTATAGAAGATCAAGTAAGGAGATTTTGAATAGAGAGCTTGGAGTTCAGAAATTCACCTTGCTGAAGTTAATGCTAAAATAAAAACTTTCTTCCAAGAAACTTGAAGTCCACTTTTGTGGTGGGTTCAAAAGGTGACTGTATCAGATTCTGTAAACCTAAAGTAAGATCCCAATGAGGTATAGGGTCCTTAATAGGTGGCCTAAGTAAAAAGGTACCTTTAAGAAAAGCCTTACACAGCTTAGATGATGCCAAAGGGAAAGTATTATCTCCAATGTGAAAATTCATAATGGCAGCCAGTCGAACATTAATAGTAGAGAAACTGGCCCCACCTTTAAAAAGAAATGTTAGGAAATGCTAGGATAGAAGGGATTGGAGCAGAGAAAGGATTTAAATCTCTCTGCTGAGCTCATAAGGAAAAATCTCTTCTATTTACTTTTCTAAATCTTTCCTGTAGAGTATATCCAGTCA
The DNA here is from genome assembly GCF_019279795.1 of Protopterus annectens. Taxonomy (NCBI): domain Eukaryota; kingdom Metazoa; phylum Chordata; order Ceratodontiformes; family Protopteridae; genus Protopterus; species Protopterus annectens. Next base: position 427,407,166 of record NC_056740.1, on the reverse strand, counting down.
TGTTTCTGGAGGAACGGCAGAATGGACTGAACAGTGACCATCCAGAATCTGGAATTCTTTATGAATTTGTTTAGATAATTGAGATCTGGGTTGTGTCTTGGGTCCCCTGTTTTCTTTGACACTAAAAACACCTTGAGTAAAATATGGATACTTTTGGGCCTGGTGGGATTTCTTGGAGGACTCTTTTGTCTAGTAGCTTTTGGATTTCCAGGGCTGCTTGCTCCCATTGATTGGGTGGAACACCAAAGAGACTTTTTCTTATCTTCAGCAGATTTTGTAAAATGGAAATAAAATATCCTCTGGATACAATTCTTTGCACCCATGTGTCTTTTCTGATGGCTGCCCAGGCTTCTGGGTGCAAAGACAAGTGCCCCCCAACTGTCTCCAGAGAAGAATAGTTGGGCATCCTTTCAGGAATTCTGGAAGAGTCTGTCAGAGAAAGAAACTTGAGACCCTTGATTTTGCAGACCCCTTCTGCTGCATAGGGGGTGTCGTCCATTATTATAATTACTTCTCCCTTTACCTCTGGAAGAAAAATCTCTACATAAATCTTGAAAAGGCCTTGAGATTTCCAAAACCACATTTTCTTACTACTGTGCTGATTTCTTGAGAAAGATCTCTGCATGGTAGAGAAATGGATTTCTATGGCAGATAGGGTCTTTCCTCCTTGTTCACTACTGAAAAGTGTCTCTTTAATGGTGGGCCCAGAAAGGAAGGGGCCATCAAATGGAGCATTGATTAAATGATGCTTTAAAGGGCTTCACAAAGCCACAAAAACACATCCAGGCATGCCTTCTAATGGATATAGTTGTATCCACGATCCATGAGGAACCTTCAATCACACGAGAGGATTAACCTCATGGACACATTTGATATAGATGGTACAGTGGCCAGTCACAAATAATTAGCTTTTGCTTCCTCCTCCGACATCGACCCAGGGGTCAAATTAGAGAGTTCCTTTATTAAGTCCCTCGGTATCCTAGTAAAATATGCCATGTAATTCAGTGAAATTATAGCAAAGGTCACTAATGCATATACTCTCTTTCGATATTTGTCCAAAGTCTTAGACTATCTGTTAGGAGGATGAACAGAGGAGCTCTGTTCAGCTAGATCATTTTTTGTGGCTGCTGCAGTAACCATGACATCTACAGGATTCCCCTTGGACCAGTGTTGTCTGTCTGGTGGTGCACTGAGGATCTTGTCTGGGCATTTGGGGATGGGCTGTGTGCAGTTCAGCTCCTTCCATGCCTAGCAGGAGACAATGTCAGCAAGCTCACCCACTGGAGAGTAACCCAAGATGTATACGGGCCAGACTTGAAAGATTTCAGGAACATCAATTCTTCCTGAGGGGTTCTGGGAAGACCACCCACCTTTTTGATGCAGGATTTCTAAAATGTCTTCTGGTAGTGATCTGGGGGGACCTTTCTTCTTTATCAAAATCAGTGTCATCTGTCAATCATTCCTGAGAAGAATCTAAGTGCCTCCTTTTGCAGTTTCTTCCGAGGAACCTCTTCAGTAGGATACTCTAAAGAAGTGTCAGAAGAAAGGGGAAGCCCCTGTGCAAGGACTGTCTGGAAGCTCTTATGGGTATGCTGTCCCTGTGGAATAAGATGATGAGACTTCGAACTCAGACCTGGAGTGGGAATGGGAACAGGATCTGAAGATGTGATAGATGAAGAATCCTTTGGATGGGAGAAAACCATTTCCACTACGTCAAAGGCAAAATGTCCAGCAGAAGTGGAAATCAGCCCCTGGAACTGAAACTCTTGAATCAGATAATGTTCTACTCCCTCCAGGTTCTACCCCCAAGGAGGGAATCAGACCTGAGCTGTCCAACACTGAGGCACTGAGGGGGAAGCAATGGCTCTGAAACCCTCTGAGTCTAAGTCATCCTCCCAGATCTGATGCCAATGCTTCAGTTCCAAGACTCTTTCTGCTCAGAAATACCCAGAGCTGAATGAACCAGGGAAAGAGTAGGAGTCGAGGAAGGTAGCATTCTCAGATCCTATGCCTCGACTCTCAGAAACTTTGGATCTGACAGCTTGAAACCACAGGTCAAATCAGAGAAGGAGTCGCTAAAGGGTGTAAAGGTTGCAGACTCACAGATCTGATTGGGGACAGAGCCTGGAGGACCCCCAGCTGGATTTGATCTCTAAGGAACATTCTCATCATCCTATCCACATCATGCTCAGAACGACTGTAGGAAGAACTGATGGAGCAGGATGCTGACAGAGGATGAGAAGTCTTTTGTGGAGTGTCCTACAGAAAAGCAGGCCTCAGTCTTGGAGATACCAGCCTACAGAGAGAAGTGCAGAGACCAGATCCAAGGAGACCTGCCTGAGCATGCGATCAGGTCTATTAAATATGATTATGCCTATTGCTTACTGCCCTGTCATTAAAACCCGCACATATTTCACATGAAATCTGAAGGTGAGCAGGGCCTAAACAATACACGCACTCCCTGTGGGTATCAGAATTGAGTATCTTATGCCCACAGGAAGTGCATTTCCTGAAACTAGTAGCTTTGTCTGCCATACTGGAATACTACACCACAAACAAAAAACAATTTAGAAGAAACAAATACGTTTTTTTTTTTTTATTTTTTGGAAAAGAAATGAAAGGAATAAAAAATATACCGGCAATAGTGCAAAGATTACCTCTTGAGAGGTAAAGAATAAGAGATAGTCTACCAACGATGGTAAGATAAAGTCTACGCTAAGTAGAAGAAAAAGTTGAAGCTAACTCTAAAAAGAATAAAGAGAGGAAGGCACTGAAGAAAAAGTGATTTAGTAGTAATAAAATATATAATATTATTCACAATTAGCGAATAAAATATATAATATTATTCACAATTAGCGAATAAAATATATAATATTATTCACAATTAGAATAAAATATATAATATTATTCACAATTAATAAAATATATAATATTATTCACAATTAGCGAATAAAATATATAATATTATTCACAATTAGCGAATAAAATATATAATATTATTCACAATTAGCGAATAAAATATATAATATTATTCACAATTAGCTTAATAAAATATATAATATTATTCACAATTAGCGAATAAAATATATAATATTATTCACAATTAGCGAATAAAATATATAATATTATTCACAATTAGCGAATAAAATATATAATATTATTCACAATTAGCGAATAAAATATATAATATTATTCACAATTAGCGAATATATATAATATTATTCACAATTAGCGAATAAAATATATAATATTATTCACAATTAGCGAATAAAATATATAATATTATTCACAATTAGCGAATAAACTGCCCAGAGCTCGAGAGCCCCAAATTCCGACTAATCACTACAATGGCAAACGAGATCTTTAGTAAAGCAGTGATCAAGGCATTATGGGTAAAGGAAGTAGGTTGAGAGTCAGATCCTAGACTGCAAAAAAGTGTCCGAGTTCATAGGTCTCAACCTGCTAAGAGGCCAATATGGAACACAAAAAATTGCAATGTGTGACAAACAGTCAAAATGTGGAACACCCTGTTTTCCCACTGCACAAAACGCGTACCATTACTGTAGCCATTGCCTTTCAACCAAAATATATGTGAATGTGAATGCCACCTTTAAAATACTGTCCTCTTTCTACTATTTTCTGCTGACATCCCTCTGTACTTTCCAGAATTCCATGCAAATAAAAGTCATGTACACTTTGTCTATGTGGTACATAAACAAACAAGGAGGAACCAGGTCTTACCCCCTTTTGTCGGGAGACCCTGAGAGAATGGCAGTGAGCGACCTCTTCCCAACGCATTCTGATAGCAATGCACATCCCAGGGAAATCCAACATGATAGCAGACAGACTCAGCAGAGTGATCCACAAATGAGACTAACATTTACGGAACAAAGACGGGCATGCAGACAATGGAAAATGCAATGAAACCTTGCACCAAATGTGCCTCGGTCTCAGGAAAAAAAAACAGAACTGCAATTCATTCTGCTAAGCTCATCTACAGAAAAGAAAATAGGCAGTCATCTTCTCCTAAATACATTTGGAAAACAGTAAAACTGCTAACTGGACAGATGACAGACACAAAAGCACATGAATCATTGTGAATAATAAGGGCTGTTAAAAGATATGCTAGAGTACTATATGAATCCTTTTTACTGTAGTCTGAAATCCCGTGGAAAGTAACATATCTGTGACAAAATACTGACTTGGCATTTTTAAAACAGACTTCACTTATATAATGTAGGCTGTTAGCTGATGCTCCAGCTTAATAAAGGTGTGTCTGCTTTGCATTTGTGGACGAAATGTCACAGGAAGGAAAAAGTTGTGCATTTTCAGATGGCAAGAGAAACTTTTCAATGATACAATTGAAGTGATTCATTTCTCCATATAGCCCCACTAGTCAGATGACCTGTAGCAGGAAATAATTTCCTGATGACCTTGAGTTTTTTTTTTCTGGTGGATTGTACCCATTGCTACATCACAGTCTTAAAGAATGAACATGGCTAGCAAATTCTAGTGGTTAGCAGAACAAATTATACACCTGTGAATAAAACAGCAAAACTAAATGCGCATGCATACTTTGTTACACAGAGTAAAACTATACATATTAGACAGGAAGGATTAGTAGAAATGTTTAAAAGTAAGGGAAGAACTGAAAGACAGTCTGTCTTTTGGTGTCTGTATACTAATGCTGGGATAAAGTAATCCACATTTGTAATACTGTCTGCAGAGAATGTAGCGCATGTACTAAAAGCTAACTGCAAAGCCCTTGTAGGTCAGCAGCCCAATGTATCTTGAACAGATTCCCTAATGAATAGAAGTGAAACATTTATTGCAAAAACGTTTCTGACAAATTGACACTGCCAGCAATCATAATATCGTTGTGACTACCACATGCATAAGCATAAAGTTTGACAGTAAGTAAGTTAACCATTCACTTTGCGTAGTTTCTGCACTACCTCAGTCCTAATCAGGTTATATACTGCTCGAATGGACTTGAACTATCTCGCTGTCATAAGTATTCTTCAGTTGCCTCACTATTCTTGAATCTACTACCTTCCTGCTGTAACAGCATTCTTACTATCTTTGTTTTTTTGATAAGACTAATGAAAGTTTCAAGTGCAGCTAATCTCTGCTGGATGAAGTAACAAAACAAGTTTACAGGTTAAGCACTTTCGTCTGTATAATTGCACAGACAAAAGCACTTAACCAATAAACTTGTTTTAGCTGTAGTTGTATACGAAATCGCTTAAGCTGAGCAATGTCTGCACAATTTGGAACAGCGGAACAGTGGGCTTAATCAAATACAAATGTGCAGCATTCTGCACAATCCGGAGCACTTGGCTGCCCAGCCCGAGTTGGATCCAAGAAAATGACAACATCAGATAACAGCATTCTTACAATTTCCCATGTCTGGTGTCCCACATGACGTTAGAAATATCACTCTTCATCAGCTTTCTCCTCTCTTTCTTCAAAACCTTGAAATAATTTATCTTTAAAAAGTTTAAACACTGTCTTTAACTTATTTTGAATAGCATGGCTTGAAGTAAGGGTTTGGCATTGCTTTTGTCTTCCTTTCCTTCACTACTTATATCTACAGACACTTGAATCTTGGTGAATTAAGGGATACAATCTATAAGTTTAACTTGGTGTTAATATGGGTTGGATTTATGTAAAGACTGTTGAATATCAAGCAAATTCCCATACTCTAGTGATTGTAAATGTACCTTTGGCAGAGTGTGAAATCTTTCAATGCTGTGTTAGTGAAGGTATCAGCTGCAACCGCAGTTATGGTTATATGTAGTCCTCTAGGGGGGGGGTCTATATTAAATCACCGAATGCTTAAAAAAGCGAACAGTGATTAATCGACCCTATGCAAGTGAAAGATTACAATGTTGAAGTGTCCTTGGAAAAAAATCGCTGTTCCAACAAAAGAAAATAAAAATCAATTTCAAACATGACATTAAGTGGGGGCCTTCACCCCCCACCCCCCCTACTTAAATAACTTAAATATACCAACTCCAAGACTGCACCACAGTGCCGAAAACAGCAAAGTACCTAAGCGGCCAAGTGAATTCTTTCCCAGGGAAAGAATTTGGTTAACAGCCGCTTTGATATTTTGTGTTTTCAGCCTTTTAAGTTCAACCAAGACGCATTTGAAAGAATGCGTCTTTGGTCTTCTAATATAGATCCCTCTAAGGGTATTCATATGCATTTTTCATTCCAGCATTAAAAAATGAAATAATGGGATGGCTTATTCATATTATATTCTACTGAAAGAAGATTGCAGTTTAAGTAGTTAGCTAGTTTGATAGTATTCAGATGCTGTTAATACTCTTGTTGTCTCTTTTTACTGTCAAAGTTGCATTCTGTTTCACAAAAAGTGAAAGTTATCTACACATTATGGGCTTAACAGAAATCAGAACAAAGCCTATTTGTGTCCTACCTTCCTCTCTTCCTCTTTAAAAGACCACCATGGTTAGAAATTGAAAAAGCATTTCTTATATTCAACCTTGGTTTTCTATGCAGCTTCAGTGTTCCTGCATCACTTTAAGTGATTTGTATTGTTTTACTAGTTGTTCTACCCAATGATAGCCTGAAAGTTACTGCAGTTGTTGATATTCTGTTTTTCATCATAGGCTCCTTCTTCCTGCAGGGCACTCTGTATCCTGAGAATAACCCATTTTTTATCAGTATTATTTTCACTTCAATTTTTTTTCACTCCCTTCTCTTATTAGTGGAGTACTCTGAATTTCAGCTTTCTTTGAGAATTTCCAATCAGCATCTCTGTCTATTTTTTATTTCTTTTTAGTATATTCTTTTCCATCTCCTGATCAGAACTGTATGAGTCCTTCCTATTTAAGTAGAGCAACAGTGACTTAATTAGCTACTTTTGTAGATAGTAAGAATTTCTAAGCAGAAGAAACTCTGCTAACATTCATTCTCTCTCATTCCTCTTTGTCTCCATTTCTTTAAATCCCTCTTTCGCTGTCAGAGTTCTAAAGTTTCTTGACTTTGTTTGAATGAGCTGGCCACTCATTTGTGGCTAACAATCCTCATTCATTTTGCTGTCTTCTCTTTGTAGAGCAGATGTTTATGTTGTGGTAAATACAGTAAAGATTTGCATAATGCTGCATTCCCAAAGACCCTCTAAGATTTATGGCCCTGGTGGGAGAAAAAGAAGACAGGGCCATACCTATGAACCTCTTAGAGCAAGAAATCTGGCAAAGCCATAAATAAAAGTGGGACAAAGGCCCAAAAATAAGGACAGTTTTTTGCTCTTAAACAAACTTTGAACATTGATAGAATAACAGGTTTTGCATTAACATGAATTTTGTGAAGGATGTGAAGCTTGAAACTCAAATGTTTGTCATTATTTTCAAACTTCAAGTCTAACAATTTAATACGATTTTGCCAGAAAAAACAAAATTTTATGAAAAGTAGACCAAAAATATGAGGCCAAAATCTGGACATTCTGCGGAAATCTGTACAGTTGAGAAGTATGCTTCAGTCAACACATTTTCTGAACTTGGAAGTTCTAATGTCAGTCACTGACTGCAACTTTTAGTAATTTGCCATAAAATCAAACATTTTATGAGGAACAGGCAAAATAAAGGTCGCTTTGTTGACATGCACAGCCATAGAAATGTTTATATTAGCATTTCAAGAGAAAGATTGCTTAGCATTGCTACTAATTTTTTAAACTTGTTTGAGTTGTTTTTCTGACATAATTTTTTTTTTTTTATAAAATAATATTTGTGATAAAGTTTAGCTTGTTACAGCAACAGGGAGCAGCTAGCAAAGTGTGCTAAGTCATAGAATTCTTAGCTGAACACAAGCACACTACTGCAGTCCAGTAGTCTCCATTATCAACCTTTTGGTATATCTAATAAATTACTTTACAACCATGCATTGCTATGTCAAACACTCCTTCAGTATCCAAATACTTTCAGAGCTGCAATGGGTAAATTCTGTTGGATAAGGAACTAAATAAAAGAACAGAGATAACGCCCAGTTATGAGCACTGATATCAACACAGTTTTACAAATACATAGTGGCTACTTACTGGTCAACGACCAGATTACTGTCTACATATGTTCCCAGATTCCTAAGTACCAGGTCAACTCTTAGGGGAGAATTCCCCAGTTTATCTTCAGCTGGTTAACTAACATGAATGTCGACATCCTGAAGATAAATCACTCTACGTTGAAAATGGAAGCATCAGCTTCCTAGTACACATTCGGATAGTTTGCTTCATAATACTTAAAAAAAAAAAAAAAGAAAAACATAAAGAACCCCCCTCCACACCCCAGACTAATTATATATATACTAAATCCAATATTTCACACTCCCTGTGGAAATGGAATATGCACAGGTGTCTACTATATGTGTAGTTAACTAAATGTGTCCGATTAAACAGATGTCAACCAAACTCCGTGTCAAGCAAACCAATGGAATCTGTCTTACCAATGGAGTAATTAACCTGGGTGGACATTTTCCCAAAATGTTCTTCTCAGTATTAAGTTTAAATCCATGGCTTTAGTACCACATATTTGTCTGTGTTAGACCCTCCTGCAGGATGTTAGTTTTGTAGACAGAAATCAGCGACCGTTTCCAATTTGCATTCAGCTGTGAACTTGGTGAGCCAGAGGGCTTTAATACTTGCCGTAATCTCCAAAAAGTAGATGCAAAACAGGAGCGGGCTGAGCACTGAGCCATGAGGTACTCCACTAGTGAATGGTCTCTTGGTGGATCTGATTCTGTCAATCCTGTCTTCTTGGGTCTTATCCATGAGCCAGCTGGTAATCCAGTGAGTTATGTAGGAAGTTAAGTCTCGTTCACTGAGTTTGTCAACGGTACCTGATTGGGGTATTGTACTGAATGCCTTAGCCAGGTCTAGGTAGGCAGCAGCACCATTGTCCTCTCATGCATTGCCTTGGTGGCCTTCTTAAGGAAGTCTATCAGGATAAGTAGGCATAGCCTTCCTTTGATAAAATCAAACTAGGATGGGTCCAGTGTCTGTAGGTTGCCAGTGTCTTGGTTGATCATTTCCAAGATAATTTGTTCCCACATGAATGGTCTGAAGTTTCTAGGGTCAGTTGATGGTCCACCCTTGTGAAGAGGGGTAACAACTGCAGTCCTTCATTCAAGTGATATGTAGCCTGTTTTGAGGCTATAGTTGATAAGTGACTCAAGTGGTCCTGATGGATCATGTTTCAAGCACTTTAGGAGATATTCAGAGAAACTGTTTAGGCCTACTGAGGCTGTGTTAGTAGCCTTATCAAGAGCCACCATGACCTTCTCCCTGTTAATACCGTGTGTGGGGGGTTATACTAGTAGGAATTTTATGAGGGTTGGTGGGGAGTGGGGTGAAGTTATATCTGAATTTGTCAACTAGCAAATTCAGTATGTCAATACTCAGTGAAGGCAGTACCATTTACCACCAGTTCAGCACACTGCTGTGTGTTACTTTTAAGGTTTTGGACATAGCTGTAGAAGGCCTCCAGTTGTCTTTAGCCAGAGAGGCTATTTTGTCCTCACAGTTGGACTTATTGAATTTAATTAATCCTCTTAGTTTCCTGTCATTATGAGAGCTGCTCTTCTGATTATGGCCATGAGGTTTTTTTCTTTTTTTATATACCCTTTTAAAGTTAGAATTCCACCAGTACGGTTTGTTTTTGGCTTAATTCTGGTAGGTACAACAGCCTCTATGAAGCCTTTACATGGTTGTACAGAGTTTCTATGAACAATTCTGCATAGGTTGCTGTGAACTATTATTAATTAATTTATTTATTTATTTGCATTTGTTAATTCAGTGGAGACCCGAGGGGAAAAGCCCCAAACAGACATACAAATACATACGAATATTGACAAATTAACAATATTACAGAGGAAAACAATATTATGGGTACAATGGATAAGAAAAACAAACAATGAAAGTTTGAGAATATGAGTAAGGTAGGCCAGAGGCATGCATGCAAAAGATTTATGAAAAGGTGTTCTGAGCAAGATCTCTGAATTAAGTTAAAGTAGGCAAAGAAATGATGATTTAGGTGTGGAGTTAGTAGTTTTAGGTGGGAGCATGTGAAGGACATTCCCATTTGGAGGAGAGATGGGAGAGAAGCATGGATTTGAAATTGTTGTGGTTAGGTATAGGGAGATTGTTCCATAGTTTGGCTATAGTGTGGGATAGTAGTAGTTTACCAGTTGGGTGGATGGGTTTGTGTACATGCAGGAGGTTTTGGCCTGTGGATCTCAGGGTATGGGTAGGTGTGTAGGGTGTTAGAGATTTAGCAAGAGAGGGGCATTCTGCTGGTTTAAAGATGAGCTTGTGGGCTGTTGTAAGTTGTAGGTACTTTAGGTGGTTGTGGAGTTCTAACCAGTTTAGGGTGTGTAGGGAGTGACAGTGATGGGAAGAGTTCTTAGAATTGGTTGCAAATTTGAAGATTTTGTTGTAACAAGCCTCATGTTTAGCACGGAGTCCGAGTTGTAGGTTGGAGAATAGAGGCCTATTTTCTGGTGGGTTTTGATTGCTGAGAGGATGTTTTAGGTTTTCATCGATGGTAATGCCAAGTAGTTTGGTACTTGGAATGATTTCAAGAGGAGTGTTATTGTGGCTTTTGATGGAAAATTTGCATCCATGATTCAATTTTGGAGAAGGCTGTTTGGGTGGCAGAAGGCTGAGCAGATGATAGTGGAGTCATCTGCATATTGGATGACTGAGGCTTCAGGGACGGAGAGGTGAAAGTTGTTAATGAATAAGTTGAAGAGCAGAGGGCCAAGTACTGATCCTTGGGAACTCCTGTGGGGTGTAGGTAAGAAAGGGAGGTTGACTCTTTCCATTGTGAAAGGTAGCTGGAGAACCAGTCTAGGGTTGAGGAGATAGATGCAAGTGGAGAGCTGGGACAGGAGGAGGGAATGGGAAATAGTGTTGAATACCTTTGAGAGGTCAAGAAAAGAGTGGGAGAGAGGAGTTTGTGCTGGATTAGGTAGGGCATGAGCTGGGAGTGGATGGCTTTCTCTAGAATTTTAGAGAGAGGAGAGAGTATAGCTATGGGTCTGAAGTTGGTAGTGTCTGTGTTCTTACCACCTTTGTGGAGAAGAATTATGTATGCATACTGAATGGATCTATTAATGAGGATGGATATGGGATAGGCTATAGATTCGGCTGATATTGAAGAAAAAATGGAAGGTTGTCAAGTAGTCTTTTATAGTATAGGTGGATACAGGTTTAAGTAGGTGAGGGGTTAGTAATGATGGATGGATTGGGGAAAGTGGAGGATAATTTAGCTATACAATCAATGAAAAATGTGTTGCAAGACTTGAGAGGTTGGGATTGGGACAGGGTTGGAAGTATTACCAGGGTTGAGTATTGAAGAGATGGATGTCCAGAATTTCTTTGGATTGTTTGAGTGTTTGTATTGCAGACTGCTGTAATAGTTTTTTTTGGCCAGGTTACAAAGATGTTTATATTCTTGGAGGGTGGTGGGTTTTTTGTTTTGGTACAGTTTCCACTTTTTGTTTCTCTGAGTGATTATCAATTTAGTTTCTTGGGATAGCCAGGGGCAGGAATTTGTTTTGATACATCTGGTTTGTAAAGGGGCTACTTTATCAAGTAAGGTAAGGAAGGTTTGGTTAAAATATGTGACGGCGTTATCTAGTGGAAGGATTTTCAGTGGGGACCAATTAGTAACCTTGAGGCATTCAGAGAAGATTTCGGGGTTGAAGGAAGATAGGTTACAGGATTGTTTGAAAATGTGTTGTTTTTCTATGTGTGAGGATAGGTGGTCAGTGAAGGTTGGTAAGTGGTCGCCTAGGGGGTCTGGTATTACACCAGCTTTCGAGATACGGTGTGACACTGAATTTTGACAAACTGTCTCTTATCTCATTACATCCGAGTGATGCCTCCAGGTGCATCTGCAGTTAACTCCTACTGACACCTCTATGCATCAAATATTGCTTGTTCATATTTGCATTAATAATTCTAAAGCCATGGTATGTATAAGGTTTTAAAAAGATTCCATCTTAGTGTATATGATGCAAACTCAACTGCATTAATATTTGACCTCTGCCTAGTGTAGGTAAATAGATATTATACAATGACTGGCCAGTAATACTCAAAAAGGAGCACGTTAATTGGTCAACCCAACCAGAGTGCCAATTGTAAATCCAAGAATATACCAATGGAAAAAGGTCTGGCCACCTGGACTTTTCTCCATTAGTATATCCCATAACATCTGAACCTAGTCGGACTTTCCCAGTCAACAAATGATAAATAAAATAAATAAATAAATTTTTACTTTTCTTTCATTTTTTTAAATATATTTACAGAAGACCTCAAATGAATGAGGGAGATGGCACACATTCTGCAAAACTAAAGAAATGTACCTGCTTATCCTCTTATTTTTTCTGTCCCATCTCTCCCGAACGTTAAAGGTCTCCTGGTTTCTTAAATAAAAGCAACAGAGATCTTCCTTTCTTTGCTGCTTCCTTTACACAGCACTGATGTACTGCTTAAGTGTGGGAATGCAAGTCCCATATGCATGCACAATACATCAGGAAAGCCCCAGGATACTGGAGAAAATGTGGAAGGGCACCACTGAGACATAATACAAGGACATCATTTAAGAAAAGTAAATAATTTTTTTTTCTTAAATAATGTTATTGTATCATAGCAATAACTGACTCTGTGGTGTGGTATATTGAAGATTTACCCATGGTTGCCTTCATTTAATCACTTGGGCTTCTCCCTCATGATTAAATCACACCAACCATGGGTAAACGTCAATATACCACTCTGACGTTATCGGTTATTGCTATATTAAATGTTTTTATGATATTAATTTATATACATATAATGTTCATATTTTTGTAAATATCTCAGCAACCAAGTAACATAGACAGAACTCCTTAGCCTTATATGAAAGCTTTCAGCTAGATGAATAAACTGCTGCTGATAGTATATGGGCAATGTGAGTGGTTGCTAAGATATTATACGTTGTTACTGTATTTGCAGTGACTTATACAATTCAGTTTAAGACCTAGAACCTAAAGAAAACTACAACTATAAAAATAGTTTGTCCTGAAGAGTTTGCCATTTATACATCTTTTATAACCCCTGTGGTTCCAGAGATATGAACATTTGTTTGAAATTTGAGGACATAATTTGATTCTATCAAAAGGCTTAGGCTCCGCCCACTGGGAGTTGCAGTGCAAAATTCCTGAGCTCCATTGGAGAGAATGAATATTTAATATGATGTAGTTTGCTTTAGAATAGTTCCTAACATTGACAGTGTTTTGGGGTTTTTCAAGATGATTTTTATTTTGAAGAAGACAGCCTTGTGGTCAGACTTCACTAGTGGTGATGTGACATAAGGGGATGCAGCATTCTCTCATATTAATGAATACTAGGTCCAGTATTTTTAAACCTCTGGTTGACGTGCACACTATTTGACCAAGGCTGTTTTAGCTATGATGCCAGGCAGAATTAAAGTGAAACACTAAAATACTTTTCAATTTTCTGTTGTTACAGGAAAACTTTGGAGGTTTTGCTTGTCAAGAATGTGCCAATGAGAATGCATATGGACCAACCTGTAGTTCAGGTAAGTTATTAAGTTATAAACTTGTTACAGTATCTTTATATATTTAAACAAAACACTGATAAGAAATATATTTTGGTTCACAGAGTATCACAAGCAACTATCAGGGTATATATTTTCATGTACCATATCTAAACTTTGGAACAATCTTCCACCCTCTATAACTACTCTACCTTACAGCAGCCTTTTCAAGATTGCGCTCAAATTTCACTTAAATTTGTACTGGATTTGGGATTTGTCCTTGTTCTAATTCATACTAACACCCCCACCCTTACAACCCCCAACTAGACTCTTAACCCAACTATACTACCACCACTACTAACCACAGTCAGAATTAGCTAGTTGTCTTTACATACTTTAAAATCTTGTCTGACAACTTTGTTACTAATATTGTAAACGACAAGAAACTATCTTAACTTGCAACATTTACTGTATATACTGTTGATAATCAATATTTTGTTACTGTATTAAAGCCAACAACCTATAATGTTGTTTACTATTGCTGCAACTTTGCATCTCTATTTATCATGTACATGATGTGGAGCTTTTCTCCCCGGGCATCCGCTGAAAAAGGACCTGCGTCCAGTCGGAATTTCCCGGTAAACAAATGTAAATAAATAAATAAATAAATATATGTAGGGCAAAGCTGTTTAACTGTAACACTAGCCCTGAGTTTAGAATATCTATATTGTGTTGTGTTTGCAGTGAACCAGGCTACAACTTAAGACTGGCTATTGTGTGTATTTTCCATAGTTTGTAAACACAGTAGATTTTGTTAGAAAAAAAGCTTACAGAATAGCAGCTGTAGATATTGATTCATGAACCATTCAATAGTTTATGGCAAAGCAGATCATTTTAAAGAATTATGAAGTAATTATGGAAAAAATATGTCTATCCATCCTCAACCCTTTTTCCCATTTTTGCAGATGGGGTCAGGGTGTCACTTCAGCAGTGACAATCATCTCAAGCCAAGGTTTTCACAGTTGGGTGGCTAGGCTTGCCATGGTAGTTCATTCGTACCACACACTCACACCTATGGCCAATTTAGAGTGTCCAATTCACCTACTACATGTCTTTGGAATGTGGGATAAAACCTGGAGGAAACCCACATGACCGCAGGGAGGACATGAAGGCTCCGCATAGAAGGTACCCCAGGCAAGAATTGAACTGGAGAACCTCTTGCTGTGAGGTGACAACACTAACGACTGTACCACTGCTGCTACCCAAAAAGTCTTGTCTTCAAAACGTATGTGTAATACTTGTCCTGTTTAAAAAAATTAATTTTAATGGAAAAAATATATATTTTTAGAACAGAACCAATATTACACATACGTTTTGAAGAGAAGACTTTACATTCTGCGGAACCCAATGTCTTTGTTAGTCACTTGGTGAAAACAAGCACAGCTAATGGAGTCAGTATTACAGTCATTAAAAGCCTGTTTGAAAAGAAAGGTTTGTTATTTATTACACAGTATAAAACCCGTATTGCTTGACAAAGTAAAATGAGAAATGCTTTTTTCTTGATACTGTAGAATTCAGATCCCTGTCATTTAAAACACTAAGATGGTCAGCTTTCAGATGGTTGCTGCACATAAGTGAAGGCACTGCGTACAGAAGTAGTTCTGTGCTAAGATAGGAAACAGAAAAAAAAGCAAAAAACAAAACAAAAAAAAAAAAACAGGAAACTGGAAGTATAAGACCTAACAACCACACAACGGGAGCAAGCTACTGCCGAACCAACCAACTAATAACCAAATGCAATAGCACCTCAAAACCAAGCTGACCACTCAGGTAAAAAACTAAAACTTTATTAGTCAAAACTGACTTCAAATAAAAATAAGCCACCAATCAAATCAGGCTACAAATGACTGCATAATTAGATGAGGTAAAACACAGAATCACAAAATTAAAAAAAAAAACTCTTAAATTATAATCAAAATTTTAAGATGTTAAAAAACGCAATCAAAATTTTAAGATGTTAAAATATTTTATCAAAGTTTCACCATTTTTATTCTCAGCAATGGAGCAATAGAAACATACCAGTTGATCACAGAAAAATTCTGTGCATTTAAACGGAGTTGCCAAAGTGAATATACTCTAAAGAGTTCTTCCAAGCACCACCCCTAGAATTATGTGTTACAATTTCTAATATACCAAACATAAATTTGTTAAAATTTAAACAAACTTTGGAGTGTTAATACAAGTATAATACCTGCTTGTTAATCTTCTCTTGTGAATAAAGTACACACAGTGTACAGGATTATAACTGAGAAGCAATTTGTGACAAGGTAATTTTTATATAACAGCAGTAATTAATACATTTTTTCTTGATAATGAAGCTCAAGACGTGAATTCAAAAAATAAACCATAATACGATTTTTGAACCTGATCATAATTACGTGTAGTACATGGTTGTATTATTTATCTGTGGTGAGTAGGGAAGAATATGGTTTCCAGGATATTTATTACATTTTCTTTCAGCAAAGATATGTTGTAGATAAGTGCAGTTGATTAGGTACTAGTGTTATTTTTTAAAGCTTTTGACTGTCTGATTTCAGCCAAGCAAAATTTCTCCTCAAAAACTGAGATTTAATCAATCAGTACACCATAACTTATAATGAAATCCTTATAACTTTAATGAATTTCTTTATCATTTCAAAAATAGAATCTACCAAGTTATGTTGTGCCCATCTCCTTTACTATTCATATTACACTTCTTTAAAATATTGTTCTTTTAATCATGATAACTACCTGTTATCAAAGAGCAAATGCAGTGGTAGGGATTAATGTCTTATCAAGTAACTCAGTGATAAGGATCAGACTTGGGTTAAGCAGCTTTTTCATTACCCAAGCAGATTATATATATATATATATATATATATATATATATATATATATATATATATATATATACAGCTACAGTAAAGCATTATTTTGTTTGTATTTTCTAAACTGTATACTGCATCATAACATCATTGTATTTTATATTTTAAGGCTTTAAATTAATTTACAGTAATAGCACATTAAAACAGCTATCTTTTTAAACCATATTCACAAGTGCAGAATCTAAAAACAAACTGTGGATGAAAGAATGACTGTACCTGTGTAGTTCTGAAGTTATAAATGTGTAATATAACTGAAGTGAAGCTGATTTACGGGTACACAGCCCATAGTAAAACAAGCTAATCTCTACTCATAAGTGATTGAAATATAGATAAGGATGTGAATCAGCAGAGTTTCACTAAGCAGGAAACTTTCCACCTCTTGTTGAATTGTTTCCTTATGCTGCATTTTATTTATTTATGTACCCTTTCATGACTAGGATAGTCCCACTAGGCTACTAGCCTCTTTTCATGGGAGAGACCTGAGGTGGTGTTCATACAACTATGGGAAATTTGTCCATGGCATTCAAGAACCTTCCCTACTCATCATTGTTGTGAGTGGGACCCATTTTGCAGGAGCACTTCCTGTTTCTGTTCCAGGTGCAAAGGCAGCCCAGAGAAACAAGGAGACAGATGGAGAGGTGAGAGAAATGGAAGAGAAAGCAAATATCAAGACCAGAATGTGTGTAGGATTCAGAAAAGATTATTCAAAGAAATATGTTTGATGGAAATGAGTCCACAAATGATGGCTGTATTATTACAATCCTCCAGTTGGGAGAGTTGTAGGATGAATTGCTTAGAAATGATGATGGAGAGTGAGCCAGAAAGTGAAGGAGATGTTTCCTGGGGGACATTATGGAGAAGATACAAAAAGATTATGCAGAGACAATCCTGAAGAATAGTGGTGAGATGCAAAAGAAAACATATGCATTACAAGTAAAAGAAGGCAGAAGAGAAGTAGCAGAAAAGAAGGCAGGAAAAAAATGAAAAAAAAAACAGAAGTATGTGGTAAGGATTGAAAGTAAAGTAGACAAAGAAATGGGCAGGTTCAGAGTGTGGGACAATTTAATAGCTTCTTTGTGTGTAAAAGCACATGTGGTAGCAGCATTTATTCTTATTAAAAAAAGAGACATTTTGTGATGTTATATCTGAGATTATTTTATCAATGGAAAATTTTGTTAGAGAATATGAAGAAAGAAAGACTCTAATTAGTGCAATCTTTATGTGATAAAAGCATTTAACAGGGAAACAAAAAAAGAAAATTTATGTCCACTTTTGAACAGAGGTAGAGACTTTGAAAGGACATTTGAAATCTTTATGTAAGGAAGTACAGGACATTAAACAAGTTTATGACAAAAGGGGTTTATGGACTGGGGGCTGGGATTGTAATACTGTGTTAAAAATAGAAAGAGAAAAATATACATATACCAAGCACAATAAATGTTATGGGAAATGGGACAAGATACAACAAATATAAATTGAAAAGTTATAAATATAAGACAATTGGACATTTATGGATGGATTACAAAAATGAAAATAGGAGTAAGGAAAAAGAAAAAGAAAGAAGAAAATAAAGAAGACATTTTAGAAGTAGAAGAAATCAAAGAGAAAGTAGATGAGAAAAAATAATAAAGAGGACATTGAAGAAGGTTCTGAAATAAATCATGAAGAAGACATAATTAGGAGCTAGTAAAAGAAAAACATTATATTGGTAAAAAAGTGGTAAAAGACAAAAAAATTAAAATATGAAGGATTAATTACAAAAGAAAAAATAAAAGGAATTGAAAAAGAGTATATGCAACTAATGACTTGGGGTTGGTATAATGGTTAAGGTGTTTGACTCACAGACACAAAGTGCAGTGTTTGATTCTCACCTTTAGGAGGGAAATTGGCTAGGCTTAGAATGGCCCATTAAGAAAGGTTGCAAATTTTAAAGTGTTTTCTGTAAATGTGAATAGTATTAAGAATATAGTAAGAAGAACAGAGAGTTTTGGAGTGCTGCAATACATGTGATGTAGATGTAATTATATTAGAAGACAAAATATTTTTAACAAATGAAGAAATATAATCTGAAATTTGTGAAATGAGAGATATTCTGGAATAGCCATGTTCTGTAGAAATATAGGAAAGATATTACATATAAGTTTAGCAAAAATGGGAAGATTAACCATTGTACATTTAAAATGGAAAGAACAAGTATATAGAATTATAGCATTATATCCTTATACTAACTGTAAAGAAAGGGAAAGCTCATTTCATCAGATTTTATGCAATGATACATATGAATATTATAGTAACAAGAGATTTTAATTGTGATTAAGAGCCAATCATAAAGAGAAAGGAAATGATACAGGGAAATGTTAAAAGTTATAAGAACTGAAATAAATTAGTTTATAATATCAAAAGGTTTAGTTATAAGATAATGAGATGTAGCTGAAGCAGGATTTTCTGATCATCTTGCAATATGGATAGAGATAAAGGAAAACACTGAATATATTAATATAGGCAAAGAAATAAAAAGGATAAATTAGAAAGCATGGAATAAAGAAAGAAAGAGATTAGTAATACAGTTATGGAAAATCATTTTACTATGAGAACATCTTATAAAAATTGGTCTTAATGGTGGATAATATTTAAGGGAAACTATAGAAAATATATACTTTTATAGTGGTAATATGATGTGAGAAAAGTAGAGAGAAAAATAAAAAAGAACATAGCAATGCATAGGAACATAATGATAAAAAGTACTTTGACAAAGAAAATGAGTTATATGAAAGAAATCAAGAAAAATTGCAAGAATTGTTATATAAACAAAGATATTTTTTACAAGGAAAAAGAAAAGAAATATTGAGCTACCAAGCAAATTAGTAAAGGAAGATGGTAGTGTAATGAAAGAAATAAAAATGTAAAAGGAGAATTGGCAGAAATCTGAAAAAAAGATTATGAATGGAGTAGTACAATATGTACAAGAAATGTTTAAAGAAGAAAGAAGGTAGTGAAAAACATGGAAAGTAAAAATGTTAACAGAAAAAGATAATAAAGAGTTGGAAAATTAGATTTCTTTAAATGAGATAAAGTATTGGGACGAGTAAATATAGATTGTGCTGCTGGATCAGATGGAATAGGGCATGAAATGTATAAAAAATTGGCAAAAAGTATGTTTTTAAATATTCTGAATGACTGGTTAAATAAAAGGTTTTATGTATAATGAATTATGTAGTGTTGTTGTTTGTCTTTCGTCTTTTCCCAGTTAGGGGATGCCACAGCAGAACTCCGGTCCGCTAATGATTGGCAGTAGATTTTCACGAACGTCGAGTTGCCAGCTCGACATCCAATCTTCAACGAAGGCACACCCACTTACGCATGTCTTTCGAATGCCACCCAACCACAGGGAAGAACATACATACTCCACACAGAAGGCACTCCCCGCACTCCAGCTGAGAATCGAATGGGAGAACCTCTTTCTGTGAGGCAACAATGCTACCGCTGCACCACCGCGGCTGTAGTGTAATACTTAAAAATTCATATAAGAGAAGGAAGCTTGAAGATAACTACTAAACTGGAGACTGATAGTACTGAATAATAAAAGCTATAAGATCTTTATGAAAATAATACAAAAGAGATTTGAAACAAAAATGGGAAATATGCAAGATAATATGTATAATATAATGGAGAAGGGTTGTGAAGAATTATTAATAATAGAGAAATTGTGTATGATATTATGAAAAGAATAGAAAAGGCGATACCTTAATAAGGCATTTGATATAATTAGACATGGATTTTTATAGGGAATAATGAGAGAGTATAAGTGAGAAAGTTAGGAAATTATGTATGTCGGCATATAGTAACTATAAAGTAAAAACATTTGTAAATGGCAAGTTATGCCAAGAGGTACATATGAAGAGTGGTGTAGGACAGAGATGTCCAATGAGTTGTATACTCTTTTCAAATATTAAAGAATGTGATAGCATGTGAAATAAATCACAAAATGAAGAAGGTTGGATATATAACACCTGAAATTTTAGGAATTCCAGTTATGTTAACATATTGGATAAAAGAAGTAATGATTTGTACAAATGACTGTCTAGAGATGATATGGATGGTTTTAAATAAAGAGAAAAGTAACAGTTTACATGATGTAGTTAAGATAGGGGTACATATTTTACAATGAATGACATTTCTATGTTAGGTATAAAATTTGGGAATACGGATGTATTTAGAATTTAATGGGAAGAACAATAGACAAAATAAAACAAACTTGTTTTTTCTGGAGCACATATAAATTATCTCACAGAAAAAAAAATGAGTACTTGATTAATTCAATACTGTTGGGCAAATAGCATACTTAGCAAGTATATTTATGTTGCCAGCAGTATTTGAAAAGGAATTACTGCAGATATATTTTTTCCTTTATAAGGGGTTCTATATTGAAATCAGTAAACAGAAGAGTTTTGTATGTAAATAAAGAGGAAGATGATTTAGGGTTAATTAACTCAGTGGTATATGCTGCTTTATTAAATGCTTTATTAAAAGTGTTAAACTGGATAAATGAAAAAGATGAGAGATAAGTCGCAAAACTGTATAAATTGAAGTATGATAAATGTTGGGGTTATGGTAAAAAGAGTAAAAGAGTGTATAAATGAGAAATAAAATCTTACTAAGAATTTTTTTTTGTAGAAAATAAAAACTGATGCTATAGAAAAAGATATAAAAGCATGGTATAAGAATGGAATGAGAATACACTACTATGTAAAACCATGGGAAAATCCAACCGATGAAAAAATTATGTTATATAAATAAAAAGCAAATGTTGTAATCATAAAGTCGAATATCAAGATTTTCTGTGGAGACTGGTAATAGATAAATTGTCAGTAAAAGGAAATACCCCATATAAAAAGAAAAGCGATAGACTATGTTTACATTGTCAAGAAGAAGAATCTATGAAACATGTATTTATAAAATATAAAAGCGTGAAAACATTTTTGGGAAAACTACGCTAAGAAGATTTTTTTTAATATATAAAAGAAGAGGATAAAATAAACATGAATGTGATTAAATATGAATATTATAAGTACAGAAGTAAAGAATATATTAAAAGAATAGCTAAACGTTATTTTATGCTGTATGCTTCCATGGAATGAAGGAATAAATGAAATTATGTTTAATGGAAAATGGATTTTAGCAACAATATTAAGTAAAATTAGACGACGGTTATGGAAAAATGAGTAGGAGTCTAACAGGGATGAAAAATTAGCATGACTTTAAAGGAAATTATGAATTCATAGGTCTGCATATCTATTTGTACATTTGCAAATATTTGTAAGTATGTAAATATGTGTATATTTGCAGATATTTATAAATATGTAAATAAAGATGTAAATAGAATTTAATAGGGAAAAAATAGAAGAAATAAAACAAACCTATCTTTTCTGAAGACCATATAAATTATCACTCAGAAAATAAAAGACCTCTACTCTGGAGCTACTAGATGTCAGCAGAGGACTCCTACAGCAGCAAGAAATACTCCTAAAGGAAACAGCAGCAACATGGAGGGGGGGGGGACTATGGAGAGTTTGGAGGTGGAAATGAGAATTTGGAGAAAAAGATAATTCAAAATATAGCTTCAGAATATAAACTAAGATTCCTGTGTGGTGGATGTTGCAAATGAGCAAGGTTTAGCTACCTCAATGGAGAAGGAAGTAAGCAAGACTGTTGAAGTGGTGCAGATAACAGAACTAGTATCAGGAGGGCTTGCAGATGATGTTCTTTTAAAAATAATTGAGCCAGGTGATACAGGGTACAGTTCAGCTTTCATAGGCTAAGATGGCAGATAATAATTTATGAATCGCTGAGGATGGTAATGTGGAAAATGAACCAAATGATGTGGCAGAGTGGCAGCAGAGAATGCAGCTGTTAAAATGTTTGCAGCAGTGACCGAAAAGAAAGAGGAAAACAACAACAAACTGAGGAGGTGTCTGATTTTGTTGCAGCAGATGATGCAGTATCTAAAACCATACGTAGCAATGGCAGCAGAGAAAAAAGGAGAGCAGCAACAAACTGCTACGTAAAACTGTTTTTAAAAAGAAGGGAAGACCAACTGTGAAAATAAGGACAAAAATGACACTGTAATAGCCACTTATGTATGAGGCAATTTTGTATCTGTTCTGGGTTTTAACACTCAAGAAATTTGGTTTTTTCTATACAGTGGGAAAGAGACTTTTTGTAACTGAGGGGGCTTATGGTAAAATTTTTAGAACTTTATAACAAAAAGACATTTATCCATTGAACAGTTATTTGGTTTCTGGAAGTAACTTTAATGCTAAGAAAATTACTTTGTAGTTTAGAACTAATGAACTGGAAGAAGATGATGTGAAATAATGCATGTAGGATTTGTATGAAACTGTTATAATATTGTGAAAGTTAGAAATAAGAAAAACTTATGGAATGGAGTTTGGAGAATGGAAGCTGTTTTTAAATGTTTTAAAAATGGTGAAACTCTTGCAAAGTGTTATTTTTGTGACTGGTCATAGAGGGACATTAAGATATGCTGGCCAGCCTAAATCATGTTTCTTTTAAGTATTTTCTCATTTAATTAATGATTGTGATGGGGTAGAATGTAAACAGTGTGCGGAGAAAGGACATACAGCAAGAAGGTGTATGCCTGAATGCATGCTGTATTAAAAAGGGAGACCTTTGGATGGATTATCAAGAGCAGAGAGTAAATAAAGAAAAAGAAGGGGAAAGGGAAGAAAACATACACAAAGAAGAACACCAAGAGGATGGGGAGAGGGTGAACTAGGTGAAGAAGAAACTGAAGAAGATAAAAAAATATGGAGGGGAAAATGAAGAGAGAGAGAGAGAGTGTGTGTGCATACAGGAAGAGATGTCAGGAAGAGAGATTGATATTAATATTTTGAAGTGCTAGCTAGTGAAAAATCTGATTCTGAGGATCAAGAATTGCTTATACATAAACCCAGGAAAGATATTCAGTTGGAGAAATACTAAAAATAATAACATGTAAAAATATTTCTCCTAAACCTAGAAGGAAAAGCACAATTTTTGAGTGCTTTCAGTAAATGTGAACAGTATTATTAACACTGCAAGAAGGATAGGGATAGTGTGGTAATGTCATGTTGTTGTTATTCTGTTAGAGGATACAAGATTCCTGACAAGTGAAGAAAGACTGAAAACAGGTAAATTGTAGGGTAGAAAATAACATGGAATTTAAGAAATGAACATTTGTCCTATAGTAGCTGTGTGTGAAAAATACAGTGAAAATACTAGATGTAACATTGGTAAGGATGGAAATGTTAACTTTTGTGGCTGTGAGGTGGAGATAACATATTTACAGAATTATAGCATTATATGCATATAGGAGTAGCAAGGGAAGAGAAAATATGTTTCATCAAATATTAGATTATTTACATTTTTTATTTATTTATTTTACATTTGTTAACCGGGCTAGTCCAACTGGATACATGTCCATTTTCAGTGGAGGCCTGAGGAGAAAAGCTCCGAGCTTACAAAACATTTAATATTGCAAGTAAATTAAAAACAACAGTACAAAAATGTATAACAAAACATTAATAAAAACAAGATTGGTACATAGTATAAAAACGACTTGACTATTTTCCCAAAAAAACAATAAGTAAGTAAATAGAGAAAAGATGGGGATATAAGGATACTAAGGACATCTACAGGATAAGACAGCATTTGGAAAATAGGATTGGTGGTTAGATGGGATAGGTAGAGCAGCAAAGAGTAGAAAGGTCAGTGAGAAAATATGATAGAAGAATCAACTTTAACAGAGAAATTTAGAGGGAGACATGGTAGAGCAGAGGACAAGCGTATGTGTTGGTTAATATGAAAATAATGATTGCAGGGGACTTTAAAGAAAAGGAAAGGTGCAGAGAATACAGGAAGTGATAAATGTGTTAAATTAGCTGTGTGGAAGAAAAGTCAATGGACTTGTAGAAAGGTGCACTTGCATCTGAAATTGATTATTTTGTATTATCAGAAACTAAGTAGCAGATGGTGATACAGTTGTGATGGGTTTTTCAGACCATTTAGCAATATGGATGGAGGTGATGGAAGAAAATTAGTATATTAAAGTAGGAAGGGGAATAAAGCAAATAAATCAGAAATTATGGCATGGAATTAGAGAGTGGTAATATTGCACTTATGAAATAATCAAATAACCATGAAGAGCTTTTAAAAACTGGTCTGAATGGTGGATTGAATTTAAAAAGTAGAATTAAAAAGAGTTTCTGAATGGGAGGATGATGCAGAAAATGGAGAGAATGTTAAGTATTTGAAAATGTACAGAAATATATTACATAATTTAGAGAATAATACAAGGGAGTATTATGATATAGAAAAATAACTACATAAAATAAATTGAGAAAATGTTAAGGCATTCATTTTAGGCAGAGATGTTATTTATGAATGAAAAGGGAGGAGGTATCTGCATATGTGGGTTAATTTATAATAAAACAGGATATTAGTATAATGAGGAAAATCAAAACGGTAAAAGAAGGCTTAAAAAGAACATAAGAGCAAATTAGGAGTACTATAGTACAGCACATGAAAAATGTGTATAACGGTAAAAAGATGGAAAATAAGAGAAAATGTAAAGTAAAAAAAAATCCATTCCAGAGCAAGCTAAGGAAGAATTTGAAAAAGAAATTACTATTAGTGAGTTGGATGAAGTACTTAAGAAAGTAAATGCTGCTTTGGTATTAGGCCCAGATGGTATAGGGTATGGAATATAGAAGAAGTTAATCAGTATTAGACAGTGTTTTGTAAATGTACTGCATGAATGGTTGAAGGTAGGAAATGTTTATGAAGAGTTATGTAGTGGGATATTACAATTTTTTATGGAAGAAAAATCATAAGAATGGAATCATACCTAAATACAGATTGTAAATAAACATGAGAATAATACTGAGGAGAATGGAAAGAAGGTCGAGAGATATTATGGAATAAACAATACATGGTATAACAGGGAAGGGATGTCAAGAATTGTTATTGGTTCTGAGAGACATTGTGGATGATATTATTCATAAGAAGGAGGATGTGAAAATTATGATAGATGATAAGGCATTTGATGCAGGACATGATGCTTTGTGGGACATGTCAACATATTAAAATCATAGGGTCAGAGTGTTAGTGAATGGATGGCTGAGTAAAGAAATATGCATGAAGTGTGGTACAAGACAAGAATGCCCCATGAGTGGAATATCATTTGCATTGGTAATGGATGGGATAGTGAGTGAAGTAGCTTATAAAATGAAAGAGGCTAGCTATATGATGCAAAAGGAGGTGGTGATTTCAGTAGTTTTGACATACACAGATGATATAGTGGTGGCTGCTCAGAATGACATGTGAATGAGAGAAGTGTTGCCTTGTCTGAATGGATGTTTAAGCGAAATGTGAATGATCTTATATATAGATAAAATAAGGATTTGGGTGTTATGGTAAAAACTGGGGATGTGTACTTTCAATAAATGAAGTGTCTTTGCTAGGAAAAAGTTATGTAGTTATGATGCAATGGGAGGGTTTGATAAAAAAATGAAAGAAGTATGTCTTCTGCAGGGGATGTATAGATTAACATTCAGGAAAAATGTTTATCTGGTGAATTTGATGATAATGGGAAAAATAATATAAAAGTCAAATGTTTATATGAACCCAGAAAAACATGAAAAGGAAAGTACGCAGTTGGTGTTTTCTTTCATATGGGGTTCAAAATTAAACCCGGTGGAAAGATTGCTTCCTACAATACTTCTTTGAAAGATGCTTTTCTTCTCAACACTACACGTGCATGAGTCCCAAGTCCTTGAAATAACTTGAAAAGCTAAAACCTTTACCTAAAGCTCCTTATAGCTTACCTAGGCTGCTAGGCTGCTGCTTGTGCTTGAACTGGAATATGAGTTCAGGCAAAGCAGACATAGGAAATGAGCAGGAGGGGGATTTTAGGCTTAGGAAGCAAGAAGGAGGTTTTATGTTTAGGAAGCCAATGGGTTTTAGGTTCAGGGAGTGGGATGAGAGTTTTAGGCTTAGCAAGCAATCAGAGAATTTAGGTTTAGGAAGGGAGGTTGGAGTTTTAGGTATAGGGAATGATCAGAAACTTTATAGTTGGGGGAGTGGAGATTTAATGCTCAGGTTGGGAACTGGGTGGTAGTTTAGGGTAGAGTAGGGTTGGGCTATGTGGTTGTATAAGGTAAGGTGTGGGTTGGGCTATGTGGTTCTATAGGGTCAGGTGTGGGTTGGGCTATGTGGTTGTATAGGGTCAGGTGTGGTTGGGCTATGTGGATACTTGATATACTTACTGCTATTTTTTTTCCTTTTATGTATTGGTAAATATTAAATACTTAATTGGGGTATATGCTTTACAGTCCACCCACAAATTGAATAAAGTTAACAAAAGTCCAGCCTTTTCTTGGTCGCTTTTATTTGCAAAATTGTATTTCATAAATGTAATTGATGCTTTAGAAATCTCACATTTCCACTAATTTCAGTGTTGCTTGTCTTCTTCTGATCATCTGGATTTCCCAACAATAGACTCCGTTTCAAATCCTCAGTACTCCCAATTCTTCCAGTTAAATATTATGCTTGTTTCTGTCTCTCAAGCATTTTCCTTTGAAACACTGGAAAATATTTTACTGGCAAAGTCTCTCCATGAGCTTTATTCTCAGAAGAATGAGAAGGAGAGTCCCTTTCTCCTCGCTGGCTCACTTTTTGTTTAATAACCTTTTTTTATTTCCTCCTTAGCCAGTTTTGCATCAAAAAATGCCTTTGACTCCCAGGAAAAGAATACTCTGAAAACAGCTGGATACAGCAGCTTAAATCTCATACATTGCTCCCGCTTCATGTCAAGCAGAGCACCTCAATGGCACTCTTCAAATGCAGCCTGGATGATTGGATGGGTAACTGTAAATTCACCCGAGGGGTTTCACCTATGTCCCTCTTGGAGAGGCGTGATAGGTGCTGATCGTGGAAATAAGGGTAACACTTGGCTAGGCTTGTAAGGGCCCACGGGCATTAGCCTATGACACTAGGATCATTTTGATTCTCGTCTGCATGGTATACAGTCAATAATCATGTTCCATAAACACTTTGCTGTCTCCAATTTGTAATACTTTTCCCTTCTGCCACAGTTTTGTCAGAATCATCTCTTTTTGCTGGTATGACTACATCTTTACTAATCTAGGTCTCGGTTGCTTTCTTATGGCCAGGTTTGGAATATTATATTTGATGTGCCCTTTGAATTAACAAATCCTGCTGTAGAACACCAGTTCAGTTGTTTATTTCTGCTTTCATAAAATTAATTAGGTATGTTTCTTCCAGTTTCTCTGGTATAGTAGAAAAATCTCAGGTTTTCTGAATGTGTTCTGTCTTCTAATTCTGCTATTTTTTGAAACAACTCTTCTTGAGAAGCCTCATATTTAGCCCACCTTTTCTTCATTTCAGTTGCTGTTTTATCAGTTCATCTGAATAGCTATGTGATGACCACCAATATTTGTCATCCCCACACTGGACCAGTAATCAGTAAGACTCCCCACTGGTACAGCTGTAGGATTTGGTCCTCAGCCCAGTGTCTAAGCCAAGTCTCCCAGCACCCTCTCTGTAAACCCAGTGCTTTGTGTCCCTGCCCCAAGTAGCTGACACACACACACACACACACACACACACACACACCTGGGAAAGGCTGGCACAGGTTTAATAACTATGCCCCTTCTGCCCAGACTATAATGTAGTTATCACAGCCACCAGATACTCTCCAATCAGCTACTCCAAGACTCTTAACAACAGGTGTCCAGTTATACTGTGTAATATTAATACTAATACAAATGGTAGTAGTTCATCAAGACAGCTAGACAATCTAGAGTGACCCACACACAGTGTCACCAAATAAATATAAGTACTCTCAAAGGTTAAATACTTTGTATAAGGAGCAGCCACAATAAAAGTTTAAATCTATTTAATAATAAATAATAAACCAGCATGAAAGTGCTGAATATATATTTACAGTAAATCACAGAGTTCAAATCATAGAAAATATTGAAATTAACATCGATGGACAGTCTCATAAAATTAAAAAACACTCTCTAAACTAGGCTTCACTATATTCCTGACTGAATATAAGAGAAAGTTACTGTTCTCTAGTTAAATTACTTACTACAGCAAAGCAAGATGCTGTGGGTGAGGGTCTTTTTAGTCAGGCTTCCTAAACAGAACACACTGAGATTTCCCTTTTTAATATCTAAAAAATTATATCCAAGAGGGCTGGCAGAATGCCCTCATCTGTTTACTTGATTCTAGGTTCTCTATATTCACCTTTGAAGCCGAGACACGAATTTAGCACAGATGGCCACAATACACATCCAAATATTTATGGCAGTGCCTGAGGCTTCCTCTCTTTCACTGAGCCAATGAACAAAGTCTCTGTCCCAGACCCATATTCAGCACTGTGGGGTGAAATTTAAATGGTTTAACAGCTTATTTACATTTCCCCTCATTTTTATTAAAGTTAACCTTAGGTGTCCCAGTGTTCTCTATTAAAACATATACATTTAATTCAGTTGCAATAGTACGTGTATATTTCTTTTCATTTTTAAGCAGGGCACACTGTTGATACATTTTAACACAAGCAAACCTCATCAATAAATTTTCAGCAAAAACATCTGTACAAATCAGTTTGACATACAGATGACATACACTTATAATACATTTGTAACACAAGCATCTTGTATAAATCAGTTTGATATTCAAAGTACATATTATTCTTTACAAAACTCCAGCTGGCTATGCTTGCACTTGCCCATATCATCACAAGATAGTTATAACTTCTTCTATTTTTCCACTGGTATTATTTGAGTAGATATAATAATTTCAAAGGGGACATCAAAGATGCAGCATGCCCTGAATCAGAAGCAATATCAGATGGGATTAAAAATGATCAATCTATGCTGTATGACATAAAGAGGTGAAGAACCAAAACCCACAGTCATATAATGTACCATACCAAAAGAGACTAAGATAACACTACCTCATGAAACAATATGGCTGACTCATTGGAGAGTCTAGAAAGTATTATTTCCCAAAAAGGATGGTGATTGATTATAACAGACTTCTTGGAGAAATAGTATGGTCAAAAACAGTGGCTGAATTTTGGAATGTATGGGTAAGTAATAAGATTTTCTTTTCAAAGACTGGAATGATTGGATAATCTGACAGAAATAAACAGATTAAGTAGGTCACATGATCATTTTCTGCTGACAAAGTCTCTATTTCAGCATTAGAGTGCACGTCTAACTCTAAAAGCCTGCAGGACAAAAACATTCTGACTGCTAAATTTTCTAATAATTTTTTAAGTTATGTTTTTATCCCACAAAACCAAACATCAGCTGCCCACAGCCCCTCTCCTTGATCAGCAGGTCTACCTGTCCCTTCTGTCCCCTTCAGATTTACTTCAAATTGGGATTCAGCTGGTCAGGAGATTGAGACATGTTTTGGCATCAAAGTATTACACTGCTGCTGCAGTAGGAGTATTTTTGAAATATTATTTCCCTGCTCCTGCACTCACCTTGTAACACCCTGATGGAGAGACATGCAGTGGGCATCTGCCCCGGAATGCTCCTCACTTCAACAATGGGTTGATGTCAGCTCACCTCAAGTAACACTTTGCAGCTGTCTTCCCAGTTTCTAACAGGGAAATCAAACCATGATGTGTACCCTAAGTGCTTGCTCCTCCCTCCATCACATTCACGCACACACACACACACACACACACACACACACACACATGCGCACACACGCATTTACGCGCGCACACACACACACACACACACACACACACGCACACACGCACGCGCGCACACACACACACACACACACACACACACACACACACACACACACACACACACACACACACACACACACACACACACACACACACACACACACACACGTGTGTGTGTGTCTCATTGGTGAGTCTCTAACCAGAATCATATAATTTATCTCATTGGTCAATCTCTAACCAGAATCATATATTAATATTAAAATTTATCAAAGAGCAGAATAGAGCCTTAGAAGATTTACCACAAATACTGACAGTTTTTGATATTCCTCAGATGGATGTAGCATTTCTGTCTAGTATGGAGGAGCATGTGAAGCAACTGATCTTATGAATTATGTAGTATCTTCAGATGCCAACACAAGGGATTATTTGGGACTATAATTTTGTTAATTATTCCTATTTTATAAGGCAAAGCACTTGCAATTTATAATCCCAATGTGTTCTACTTATAAATGGAGACGTTAATTTATTAAACATGCAGCAGTCAGACAGAATTAGTATATATTAGGTAAGTCAAGAATTGTAACTATTCCCAGTCAGACTCAGTGATTCCATAGGTGACAAGTGTTATGAGTCTAATGTTCAGTGAGGAATTCTATGTCCTTCTGGATCATGTTCCATATGGCTGCCAGTAGTTGATTAACTGAATGACTGCAATACCATTATTAGCAATTATGCCATTACTGCAAATATACATAGATTGTTAATATGTATATTGTCTGTCAGGTATGCAAGTGCATTCAAAGTAATAACTCACTACTTATCATGGCATAATGCAATTTGTTTATATGAATACAATAAAATGTGGTCAAACAGTGGTGACCATGAAAGAGAAAATATTAAGAGTGTTATTTCTTAACTGCAGAGAGTTTTGGAACATTGGCATCATGTTTTGCAGGGTAATATTTCTATGTTTGTATATATGGTGCTTTAAATTGTAATATTGAGACTAATATGTTTTTGACATTTTTAAAGTACATGACAGAATAATATTTTTTCGACAACACTTCTGAGGATGACATTTTAGTATACAGGAGACTGTGAATTTGTGCTTTCAGCTCACTATCTGCCTTTCAGTCTGCAGGTGTGGGCGTGGAATCTGTAACACTGGAATCAGTGGAATTGGAAGTTGCATTTGTCCTGCAGGTTACACTGGCCCTGAATGTAAACAAGGTAAGAATGATTTACTTGGTGGTACTGATTTACTTGGTGGTATGTCTTATCCACTGTTTTTTGGGGAATCTTATGAAAAGTGACAAACTGCACATTATTTATTTATTTAATTCTGGCAGCTCAGTATGCCCCACTAGGATTATAGCCTGTCCACTCATACTGCTGTATAGCTACCATCAGTGTGGCTATTACAAGGGTGCCTGTCATGGGTTCACTCTTCAATCATCTGCCCCACCAGCAAATGCAGGAAATCCAAATCCAAATAGATAAAACCACCTTCAGCAATCTTATGAATATTTTTTTTCGGGGGGGGGGAGTTCCCATAGGCAGACACCTTTCACAATCTCCAGACATATGTATACCTAATCCAAGGCTACACAGCAATGAAGAAGAATGAATACCGCCCTGTGTAACAAAGTGGTTTCATTGAGTTCCCCATGTGTTAAGAACACTCACTGAAAGAATATTTCACCAAATGATATGTCATTTGTTATCACTATTTACCTACTGTCTTTACTTTCTTCCAGTAAGCAGAAGGTAGAAGGGCCGTAGATTATTCATCAACATTTTTGTGTTAGCCTGCAGTTTTTATCTCTTTGTAAATTAACATGTTTTAGGCTGTATCAGCATTACAGCAACAACTGCAATAACTGAATTTGTTTAGCTGGCAGATTCCAAATAATAAATTATTTCCATTCCCTTACACCTTAGATCAGGGGTCTCAACCCCCAAGCCCACAGTTCAGATGCAGATTAAGCCTGTCAGAAGGATGTTGCCAGTTTATGGCAATCTGGCCTGTGACTGAGCAAGGCCAATTAACAAAGACACAAAAATGAATGCTGAGTCTGTATTTCATTTACATCTACTGCACATCTGCATGAGTGGCAAGCCATGTTTCTTTATATTTCTGTTGTAAGGGAAGTCACTTATTTAGTTAAAAACATGTTTTAAATATGCTGCGTGTGTCACTGAACAGCACATTCCTGGATGACATGCCATGTTAGAAAGGACAGACATTGCCATGTTAGACAGGACAGAAGTCTTCCTTTTCCGGATGCACAGTGTCCATCCTTGTAACGATTCAGCTTCTGAAATACAACAGCTGCAGCCCGGTACTACACCCACTGCTACAGATATTACACTGCAGGCTGCTAAATTCTAAAATGTTTACCTCTCCAGTGTAACTCAATAAACAGGAAAAAGACATCAATAATACAGCAAAATAACACTGCTTTTAGTATGTTATTGAGGGAGACTGTGTGTGTGTGTGTGTGTGTGTGTGTGTGTGTGTGTGTGTGTGTGTGTGTGTGTGTGTGCGTGCATGTGTGTGTGCGCACATGTGTGTGGAGGGGTTTGCGTGTGTGCACATGTGCGTATGTGTGTTTGTGTGTGTGTGTGTGTTTCTGAAAATCTTCTTCTTCTTCTTCTTTTGGCTGCTCCCGTTAGGGGTTGCCACAGCAAATCAACTGTTTCCATTTCTTCCTGTCCTCTGCATCTTGCTCTGTCACACCAACTACCTGCATGTCCTCTCTCACCACATCCATAAACCTTATCTTAGGCCTTCCCCTTTTCCTGTTACCTGGCAGCTTCATCCTTAGCATCTTTTTCCCAATATACTCTGCATCCCTCCTCAGCACATGTCCAAATCAACGTAATCTTGCCTCTCTGGCTTTGTCTTCAAACCTTCCAACCTGGGCTGACCATCTAATATACTTATCTATTTTGACTAACTGTAGAAAAACTTTCATGTATCCTAAAGTGTGTTACAGGAGAGGTCTGCATGAAGTTCTGTTTGTATGTGAAATTATTTGAATTTCTAAAAAATCATGTCATCATAATTGTGGTACTTCAAACCGTGGTTGTGCACACAGCAAAGACACCGAGAAATAAAAGGACACAACTTCATTTTTTAGTTGTGATAACACCATACAGCAGAGCTGAAGGTGAAAGTATTACCCTGCAAAAGCTACAAATAAAGTATTATAAGTGAAAACACAGCTGTCTTGCAGCAGGGAATGCACAATATATGTACACACATATACATAAATAAGAAACCAATGCTTTTATTTGATATAAACACATATCATTATTAAATATGAGGTAATCTTTTGTAACAAAATGAGACAGATATAACATGAATAAAGTAATAATAAACTGTGGGTTTTTTTTGGCTGCTAGTGTACTCAACCTCATGTGGCCCTCTATTTGTTATAATGTGAGTGTTTATATTACGTGCTCGAGCAGTGAAATGTTTGAAAACGTAATAATCGACCCCTAAATGTCAAATCGCCGTAATGTCGAATGGCAAAAACCCCATCAAAACACTCAAGCAAACCATAAAAATGCTTTAAGAGCACTCCCCCACATGAGTGTCTGCACCCCCCACACCCCCGCTACTTAAATATACTAACTCCAAGATTGCACTACAGTGCAGACAATGGAAAACTTCCATGTCCGCACTGTACGGAGATCTCCATTAAACCATTCAACATTTCGCCGGTTTGACATTTAGGGGTCGATTATTACGTGTTCGAACATTTCACTGTTCGATATGCAATTTTCTGTTTTGCTTGACAATAGTTGAAATATTTTCTATGTTAATTCTTGTTTAAACAGTTTGTCTATGGGTGACCACTGTGTAGAAGGTATTTTAGACAACATATAGTTTATTTGCTGCAGTCAAAGAAATGGAATTTTTTGTTCTGGTACTAGTTTAGGATATAACAGAAAAAAAGGCATCACTGATAGAAAACTAGATGTTCTTTTTTCGTCTGTAATTGCAACTAATAATATGGCATCTGGAGTGCTGTGATCAGTCTAGAAACCTCCTTTCCTAGAGACATAGACGGCTAGATGTAGATGGGAGGAAGACCACAAAAATGGTACACAACCTGTGCCAGCAAACTTATAACAGCAAACTACAAGATCTCAGTATGTGTAGCCCTGAAGAAGGAATCAAACAGTAAACATAATTAAGACTATTATGTACCTCAGAATTTCTTATGCTCCAAGTATATGTGTCTTTGCAGAAATGCAGATTCTTTTTGGAAATTCAAATTTAAAATCCATAGTTGACCTGGGATAATATACAGAATGATGACAATGCATTTTAAATGACTTCTGTCTGAATGTAGTAAATGTAACAATGTAACAATTATCATCATCAGTATCTAAGATCTGAATAATCTATCCCCTCTGGTTTTGCAGAATATGTTTCTTCCTAATCCAGTGGCCTTAGAAGTCTTAAATATGAAAACTATAAAACAGATGGTGATTTTTAACAGTTTATTCAAATAATTGATTTGTTTAACTCATAGGTAATATCATGACTTTTTCACAGATTTCTTTGTAGTAGCTAGTTCAATGACCTTACTGTTGTCATTTACAGGAATACAATTCTGATGATTTGGAGGGACTGATCCTTACCTGGGGAGGTCCCTAAAGTTTGACATGTCATAAAACCCTTAGATTAACTTCTTTATTTGTCAGTCTGCCCATTAGCTTGCTCGAATACTCATCTCTGAAACTTTAATAGCTGCAACTGTACAACTGGGAATTCTAACATATCAGTCACATAAGGCCAGAAATGTTAACCCCAGGCTAATAAGATGATCAGTGAAATACCAAGAAATGTTATTTTGCAAAATAAAATTGCAATGAAGAACTGAGTTAATAATTACAGTGCGTCCTTTAAATATATTTTTGCAATGGTAGAGTACACCTGTACCCCATTCCTTGAATTAATTCATTCTAACTCCAAGACAACACAAACTGTTTAGGGTCAGATAAAGGAAATTTTTTTTTAAACACAGAAACCAATTATTTCATTTCCTCTAATACTGTGCACTATCAAGGTTGAAATAATAAATTAAATCTGAGAGGGCTAGAGGACTGAAGGAGGCAGCTGTGGAGGTGCAGTATCACACATATATTTGTGAGAGACTGTTCCCTGTAAAAACACAACGATTCAATATGATTGTTATAGTGTAGACAATGGGCAAATGGTATATCAATACCCCATGGAAGACGAACACTCTCCAACAGGGTATTAATGTACAGATTCTCCCTGGTAAACAAAAAAAAAACACATATTAAGCTGCCATGTCAAATGCCTTCTGTCTGAATGCAATAAATGTAACAATCATTGGCAGTATCTAAGGTCTGTATACTCCAGCCTGTCTACTTTTAATGTACAGATATTTCCTGGTTAAAAAAAAATAAATAAAAATATTAAGCTGCCATAAAGCACAGTCTGAAAAAAAGGCTTTCATTTTTTTACACTGGCTATATATGGCTCTCCTGTGTGTCTCTCTGTCTGTAGGTCGATGAGTCTGTGTGTGTGTGTGTCTTCCTGTGGACATTAAATACTTCACATAACTTATATTTTAGGTGTAAAGTACTAGAAGCGTACCAAGAGTGGAATGTAGGGGACAGCCACTCTGGGAGCAAGATGGTGGGGGTATGATAAATCCATTTTTTTTGTTCCTCATGTAAATGTGGGGGGGGGGGGCATTAGAGTGTGGGGAAATTAAAACTTAATGTTTTTCCTTAGTTGAGAAGGAAGGAGTGCAACACTGGGAAGCGGCATCAAGCATTTGTGAGAAACACTGGTTGCCTTAAATGAAGCAACATTGACATGCAGTGGTCAGAAAATACATACGTGGCAAAAATCTATCACTCAAAGCTATTATATACTGAAGCCAATTCCACAGATGCCCCAGGTTAATAATCCACACCTTTATTAAGTCATCACTTCAAAGAGAGGCACACATACATTAATATAAAAGATAACAAACCATATTAACATTTTATTTACGTCTTATATATTATTTTTGATTTCTTTCTTTTAATAATTAACATTCACTCCATTACATAAATTGCTCAATTTATTTATATATTATTTATTTATTTATTTGCATTTGTTTACTGGAAAGTCTACTGGGCCAGGGTGAGTCCGTTTTGAGTAGAGGCCTGGGGAGAAAAGTTCCAAAAACAAACAGCATGATAAAGCTGCAGAAGCAAAATACAGAAATGAAGCAGTAATGGTACAGAACACAACATTACAGAATAGTGGATGCAGTAAAATAGGTAATACTAGTTATACAGATGTTAGAGTCTAAGTATGCAAGGCAAAGAAGAATACAATTGACGAGATGGGATAATAGTGAATGTGTGAACAATACAGTATTGCAGTTTTGCAGTACAGAGGGAACGATGGAGAGCAGCAGATTAAATCGATTCCTGTTTCCTATTTACCCTTAAAGTTCACTTCTCCTCCAGATTGTTATACTGTGTGTATTGTTCCCACAAATTCCATTTATTTCTATATATTTTCCTCCTTCCTTTTTCTAAATATCTCCCTCTAGTTCTTTAATCTGTTTTAGAGTATTCAGTACTTTAATTACAGCTGATTTAGATTTTGATATCCATTTTCTAGTAATTGCTTTTTTTGACAGCCAATAACATTAAAGATAGCAAGGCCTCACTATATCTATGCAATTCTTATTCTGAGTCCCTGTTCAAAAAATAATTTCCTAAGTTATAGCCATTTGCTCCCCCAACATTTTCAGCACAGTACTCTAGTGGGAATTTTTTAAATCTGCCAACTTGTTACACTCTCACCAAATGTTCTTAGTTACCTCTCTCTTTCTTACCACACCTCCAGCAATTGATATCCACCTCTAGGGAAAAAAAATCTCTATGGAAACACTTCCAAGCAAAAATCCTAAACCTTCTGGACTTTGTTGCTTACATTTGGATGTCCTCCCATTGCCCCTTTTTAAATTGACTTTCCACTCCTTCTTCTCAATTTTTCTAACCTCCTTTGAGTGATTCTTGTAGTTATCATGCAGTACTTTATATACACTTCTTCTTCTGTTCCAGACTCAACTAAAAACTCTTACCAGAATTGGTATTTAATTTGACAATGTCCTATCCCTTTCTCTTTGCCCGTACTCTTATATCAGTCCCTGGTAGGGATGGCAGTCTCTAACCTGCAGTCCATACCACTGCTTGGCCAACCCCAATCTTTGACCTTTCCTTCTCTAGATATTTGTTTCAATATTCAATTCCTTTGACAATGTTCTCCAGTAAATTCAAGCCCTTTCTTCCTGTTTTCTATAACCCTATTTACAGACATCCCTACTGGCAAAATGTATTTTTTCCATTTTGTACTGGCTTATTTCTTATAATACTTTTGGCTACTTCATAAATATAACATTCTGTATCTCCTTAAGGATATGCATCCAAAATCCTGCTTTGTCTTTATTTCTCAAAATTCTTCCTTGTTTCATCATCATCCCTTTCTACTTTGATTTATAACCTTCTGCTTGTGTTATGTATATGAGCTTTCACTGCATATTTCTAAAATAACCATTTAAATGAAGTTGTCCTAACCCACACTGTTCTACAGGGAGGAGCAACTTATCCCATTTAACTCTTGCCCTCTCGTCTTTCCAAATAAATTCCTTCAACTCTTTAATTATTGTTCATAGCTTCTCCTTTCATTGAAAAAAATGCCTGAGCTGCATATAATACTAAAGGGACTAAAAACATTTTAGCAGCATGAATTTTACTTTCAAGAGCTTCCAGTTTCTCTATCTTTGTGTTATCTTTTGTTTATTCTCTTCCGACATATCCTTCGCTGCCATAACAGAATAATTATTAATCCACACTGGTAAATATTTCATCTTATCATGTCCTCATAAATATGGGTATTGCTTAAGAAATTCATGAGAGGGTACATAATTTACCTTTATAGCTTTAG
The DNA here is from genome assembly GCF_019279795.1 of Protopterus annectens. Taxonomy (NCBI): domain Eukaryota; kingdom Metazoa; phylum Chordata; order Ceratodontiformes; family Protopteridae; genus Protopterus; species Protopterus annectens. Next base: position 427,368,889 of record NC_056740.1, on the reverse strand, counting down.
TTTTACCTTTATTAATTTTATATCCCAAAAAGACTTAAAACTGTCTCAAAATGTTCCACAATACCAAAGTATCATTTTTTTTGATTTATGAGGTACAAAATATCATCTGCAAATAAGGCTAATTTTTATGATTACCATACCAGTTATATCCTTGAATTCATGAGTTCCTTATCCATCTTCATTCTTTGATATTTAACAAACACTATTTAATACAATTATTTAGTCTGGATGAAACAGCCTGATCAATATGCATAAAGCTAAAAACAGCCCTTGGATGTTGTACTTTGTCTCACAAAAGCACTACAATACCTGGAACACCTGAGATCACTTAGATGTAGGGGAAAGCCTTTGTTTGAAAGGTTCAGAAGTCTAAACCAACATAAAATGCACCAGAAATGTACAATAAAGATAGAACACCTGGAACAGGCTTCCCATATTTGTGAAGCAGAGTTCCTCCCTAAACCAATTCAAATGTAATTTGGACAATTTAATGAGGAACAGGAAATACATACCTGGTTTGGCACCTATGTCTCTAATGGATACAGGAAGCCTATAAGTGGTTCATCTCCCAGGCCCCTGCTTACATTTATCAAGGGCAGCAGAACCTGTCAGATTTGGGATGCATATCTAGGCATAAAAAAGCCCTTGTGGTTGGTAGCCTAGTAAACAATTATGAATCTATCTCAATGTTTGCTATATACAGCACGAAGATTTGGAGTGCAGTGTCCCTTTGATTCAGTCAAGGATGCAAAATGGTCAGTCTAACAGTATTTTAACTAAAACACATACATTCATACACACAAACTCAAGCACACACACACACACACACACACACACACACACACACACACACACATATATATATGTAATTATTATATAATTATTATTATTATATTTATTTAAACTACCGATGTTTTTGTTTTATATTTGAAGACTGCAAAATTATTCCACACAGCAGCACAAGCATATAAATTGTCATTGCTTTTTTATGAAATAGTATGAAATTGCAATAGATGCTCCTTTAAATGCACAATTAATTAATTAATTAATTAATTAATTAATTAATTAATTAATTAGTGATGTATTTTAATTGAAAGAGGGCAATAGTATGTATTGGGTGTGTATTTCAGCTCGTATCAACGTCTGATGAAGCAGTCATAGTAACTGTGAAAGCGCTTGCATGTTTAAGTCTTTGGATTTTATTAAATGGTTTGATTATTTTATAATTTGGTGGCCATTGTGCTGTCCTGCTTCATTGCATGATTGATATACTGCAAAATTATTGTTCTTAAAATGTTTTGTAATATTTTGGAGTTTTTCTCCCAGGGTCCTCTGCTGAAAATGGGCTTCTACACAGTCAGACCTTCCTGGTAATCAAAAGTCAGTAAATAAATACATTTTATTTAATGTACATATCCAAAATGGTGTTAAATGTGGAGCTTTTCTACCTGGGCTTCCGCTGAAAAAGGGTTTTATCTCAGTCAGACTTTCTAAGTAAACACAGATAGATAAATTACTGCATGATTCCCTCAGCCAAGCACTACCAAGTGAAATGACTGTGCTGTGGAAAGAGTTGCCAGTGATAATGGAGAACACTGGACTGAAATAGTGTATTTGCATGATGATTGAATATTTATGTCAGAATCGTAGTTGTACGCATATGCACTGCTGCCGTGGCATTTAAATCCTGATCACAAACACACTATTTCAGTCCCATGCTCTCCACATCTCTGACTTGGCAGGTACTATACTGTGTAGATTTGTTAGTTATACTATAAACGCATGTTATTTCCATTGGACCTTTATATTTGCGGATCTTGGATGACTTTCCCCCAGTAATTAGAAGTTACAGTTATGAAGGCGATACTGTGGAGCAGTACCTCCCTGGGTGTGCAGTAACAAGTTGTGCCTAAACTCTGCTCACCACCCAACACTCCATGACATGTTCAAATAACAAATGAATATTCATGTCGATGTCCTCACCAGCCACATGAATATTCATTGGTTATTCAGCACATTAGCTCAAGGGGGCACTACAATTACTTAATGTTAAAGAAACAGCACTATAACTCCAAGTAATATTTTTTTATGTTTACACCCCCTGCAAATTATATATACCAACTCCGAGATTGCCCTACATTGAGGAAAAGGGTATATTTCCCATTCCATGCTGTGCCATGAACTCTATTCAAAACTTTTGAAGTTTCAAAGCTTCTATCATATGGTCCCAATCATATGAATTTCGAAGTTTTGATACTTTGATAATCTGATAAGGATCCCTTACAGCTTAAATTGAACACCTGCACATTTAATTCATTAAGCACTCATAAATGTAGGCGCATGATTGACAGATATGTAAATCAACAACCAAAATATGCATGATGTAACTGTCAGATCTGCATGGCATTCAGTCATGCATCATTTGTATAAGACATCACAGCCATTTGGCATGTCAGGTGTATGAAGCATGCCCACATTTGGACAGACTGACCATTACGAAGCTTATCTGTAGTTGAGGTTGCAGTCTTTATTTTTGTGCACATCTCTTCAAGCGTACCTCTTACTTGTTTTTGCTTTGTCTCAAAATGTTGCACTGTCTCTCCTAATTATTTATCTGTAAGAAGAGGTGGTGGACTATACTTACTGGTAACTGCAATAATTTGTAGACTAAGATTATCTTACTTTGTCAACTTTTCAAGATAATGCTATTAATATTTTAAAAAGTTTTTCAAGGCAAGGGGTTGAGTGCTAGGCAGTAATGTACATCTCTGCACTGAGTCTAACTCATGTTTGTATTCATAAACATGAGCTATGCTCAGTCCACTGTTCTTCATTATCCCTGAGTTGCCAGGAAAAGCATTCGTGTTACCTTCTACAGAAAGCTTTCTTGAAATGATCTGATTTTTCTTTTAAGATGCAGTATACTGTTTTTCTCTGATATCTGGTCATATCATCTTGCTTCTGGTCTGTAATGTATTTTTTAAATCCATCTATGTACGGTAGATTCATTAGTTTGTGTTGTTTACCGTAGAAATTTTCTTATTTCTGGTATTTCAGATTTAGGGGTACATACATTTTATTATTTCCTTTTTTAATGTTATTAACAAGGAATGTGTGGCACTTAACAGATATCTTAAAACTGTAATCCTTGACTGTGACAGCAGGAAAGGGTTATCCTGATATTACTGCTTCTTATTGACTGCTTTAGTGAATAAACTGCTTTCCATTAGGGATTTCTGGTCTTTCTGTGGGCATGACAATGCAGTAATAAAGTTTAGCAGGGAAACTTTTTTTTTAGCTTAGTTGTAGATGGATACCTCCCAACTGTCCAGATTTTTGCATTGTATTTTTGGTCTATGTTGATAAGAGTACTACTTAAACTCTATCCCTATTTTAGGGCCTTTGTCTCACCATTATTTTAGACTTTGTCCAGATTTCTTGCACCAAGCGGTTGAGAGGTCATTTTTTCTGTGTTTCAGGAAAGGAGTAGAGCTCTTTTGCTATTTGTGCCACTGTACACTTTCATTATTGCTCAGTTTTATTTGGCACTTAAGATAAATTTTGTTGTATATGTAGATTATCTGTCAAATAGAGGGACAAAGCCCTAACTATGTCATCGGTGAATGGAGTTAGAATAATGTCTCCAGCACCTGTAAGAACTGTCAGGGATGGATAGGAGTGAATGGTCACTGCCTTCTTGCCCATCCTAGGGGGAGGGAGATGGCTTTGTTTTGCCACATGGTTGACACCTGGCAGGAGCACTGTGGAACTGGGATCTGTGAAGCTCATGTTGCTGACCACATTCCCTCTAATCTGAGAGGAGCCCTCGGAAAGCAACTATAATATGGCTTGGAAGAGCTGTTGCATTGGGGGGGGGGTTGCTACACACAGGGAGAAGGTAGGCCACCCCACAGGACCAGAAAGTCTGGCCCACTCCTCCCTATCACCCAATGTTCACCACAAGTGGATGAACTCTTTGGGGAATTCCTTGGTAGGACTGCATGGGCCTGCCCTGGGCTCCATGGCTTCTGCAAACAGATGAGTTGATTGGGTGCAGAGAAGCCATCCCGCTCATTTCTGCTGGGCTACAAAAAAGTTCTTTTGTACATTTATATATTTCATTATAAGTTCATTCTTCATCCTTAAATTTTTATGGTTCATTTTGGTGAGGTACCCAGGTAGACTTAACCTATTAAAATACATAGCAAACACCAAACAAAAGAAAAATATGGATAATTGCCAGTGCAACAAATTTTGAAATATTGCGATATATGATCAATAAAAAGTGAGCACTTATGCAAATGTGAAGTCAGTTATTTTATTAAAGCTGAAGCATTTTCTTCACAACTCCCTTCCATAAATAAAGTAATTCCATGATTGCCTAGTGTGAAAAAAGGGAAAACACTGTTACCAAAAACACGTATCCTGCTGAATTTAACATTAGCAGACATAATCCAAAAATTTATTGGAAAGGCTCACCCAGACTCTGCTACACTTTGCTGTGAGGGAAAGGTTGGTTTGCTTTTTATTTGTTGCATTTTGTATTAGTTTATTGCCTTTTTATATTTTGAGTGCTGTGATTTGTTTTCTTTACCTTTTGTTTTGCTTGTGTTCTGCTTTTAACTGCATATTAAAACTTCAAAAGACACAACAGCTCTGTCTCTTGTGAGTCAGGCAGAAATTAGAACTGATCAATTAAGGACTCATACATAAGATAGAAGAGGTCACTTAAGGTTAAGCATATGTGAATTGAGGGGGTGAAGCTAGGAACTAAATCTTCTATTTAAGGGGTAAAATAAAACATTTCAGAGCTTTATTGGAAAGGCTCACCCAGACTCTGCTACACTTTGCTGTGAGGGAAAGGTTGGTTTGCTTTTTATTTGTTGTATTTTGTATTAGTTTATTGCCTTTTTATATTTTGAGTGCTGTGATTTGTTTTCTTTACCTTGTGTTTTGCTTGTGTTCTGCTTTTAACTGCATATTAAAACTTCAAAAGACACAACAGCTCTGTCTCTTGTGAGTCAGGCAGAAATTAGAACTGATCAATTAAGGACTCATACATAAGATAGAAGAGGTCACTTAAGGTTAAGCATTTGTGAATTGAGGGGGTGGAGCTAGGAACTAAACCTTCTATTTAAGGGGTAAAATAAAACATTTCAGAGCTTTATTGGAAAGGCTCACCCAGACTCTGCTACACTTTGCTGTGAGGAAAGGTTGGTTTGCTTTTTATTTGTTGTATTTTGTATTAGTTTATTGCCTTTTTATATTTTGAGTGCTGTGATTTGTTTTCTTTACCTTGTGTTTTGCTTGTGTTCTGCTTTTAACTGCATATTAAAACTTCAAAAGACACAACAGCTCTGTCTCTTGTGAGTCAGGCAGAAATTAGAACTGATCAATTAAGGACTCATACATAAGATAGAAGAGTGCACTTAAGGTTAATCATTTGTGAACTGAAGGGGTGGAACTAGGAACTAAACCTTCTATTTTAGGGGTAAAATAAAACATTTCATTGCTTTATTAGAAAGGCTCACCCAGACTCTTCTACACTTTGCTGTGAGGGAAAGGTTGGTTTGCTTTTTATTTGTTGTATTTTGTATTAGTTTATTGCCTTTTTATATTTTGAGTGCTGTGATTTGTTTTCTTTACCTTGTGTTTTGCTTGTGTTCTGCTTTTAACTGCATATTAAAACTTCAAAAGACACAACAGCTCTGTCTCTTGTGAGTCAGGCAGAAATTAGAACTGATCAATTAAGGACTCATACATAAGATAGAAGAGGTCACTTAAGGTTAATCATTTGTGAACTGAGGAGGTGGAGCTAGGAACTAAACCTTCTATTTAAGGGGTAAAATAAAACATTTCAGAGCTTTATTGGAAAGGCTCACCCAGACTCTGCTACACTTTGCTGTGAGGGAAAGGTTGGTTTGCTTTTTATTTGTTGTATTTTGTATTAGTTTATTGCCTTTTTATATTTTGAGTGCTGTGATTTGTTTTCTTTACCTTGTGTTTTGCTTGTGTTCTGCTTTTAACTGCATATTAAAACTTCAAAAGACACAACAGCTCTGTCTCTTGTGAGTCAGGCAGAAATTAGAACTGATCAATTAAGGACTCATACATAAGATAGAAGAGGTCACTTAAGGTTAATCATTTGTGAACTGAGGGGTGGAGCTAGGAACTAAACCTTCTATTTAAGGGGTAAAATAAAACATTTCAGAGCTTTATTGGAAAGGCTCACCCAGACTCTGCTACACTTTGCTGTGAGGGAAAGGTTGGTTTGCTTTTTATTTGTTGTATTTTGTATTAGTTTATTGCCTTTTTATATTTTGAGTGCTGTGATTTGTTTTCTTTACCTTGTGTTTTGCTTGTGTTCTGCTTTTAACTGCATATTAAAACTTCAAAAGACACAACAGCTCTGTCTCTTGTGAGTCAGGCAGAAATTAGAACTGATCAATTAAGGACTCATACATAAGATAGAAGAGGTCACTTAAGGTTAATCATTTGTGAACTGAGGGGTGGAGCTAGGAACTAAACCTTCTATTTAAGGGGTAAAATAAAACATTTCAGAGCTTTATTGGAAAGGCTCACCCAGACTCTGCTACACTTTGCTGTGAGGGAAAGGTTGGTTTGCTTTTTATTTGTTGTATTTTGTATTAGTTTATTGCCTTTTATATTTTGAGTGCTGTGATTTGTTTTCTTTACCTTGTGTTTTGCTTGTGTTCTGCTTTTAACTGCATATTAAAACTTCAAAAGACACCACAGCTCTGTCTCTTGTGAGTCAGGCAGAAATTAGAACTGATCAATTAAGGACTCATACATAAGATAGAAGAGGTCACTTAAGGTTAATCATTTGTGAACTGAGGGGGTGGAGCTAGGAACTAAACCTTCTATTTAAGGGGTAAAATAAAACATTTCAGAGCTTTATTGGAAAGGCTCACCCAAACTCTGCTACACTTTGCTGTGAGGAAAGGGTTGGTTTGCTTTTTATTTGTTGTATTTTGTATTAGTTTATTGCCTTTTTATATTTTGAGTGCTGTGATTTGTTTTCTTTACCTTGTGTTTTGCTTGTGTTCTGCTTTTAACTGCATATTAAAACTTCAAAAGACACAACAGCTCTGTCTCTTGTGAGTCAGGCAGAAATTAGAACTGATCAATTAAGGACTCATACATAAGATAGAAGAGGTCACTTAAGGTTAATCATTTGTGAACTGAGGGGGTGGAGCTAGGAACTAAACCTTCTATTTAAGGGGTAAAATAAAACATTTCAGAGCTTTATTGGAAAGGCTCACCCAGACTCTGCTACACTTTGCTGTGAGGGAAAGGTTGGTTTGCTTTTTATTTGTTGTATTTTGTATTAGTTTATTGCCTTTTTATATTTTGAGTGCTGTGATGTGTTTTCTTTACCTTGTGTTTTGCTTGTGTTCTGCTTTTAACTGCATATTAAAACTTCAAAAGACACCACAGCTCTGTCTCTTGTGAGTCAGGCAGAAATTAGAACTGATCAATTAAGGACTAATACATAAGACAGAAGAGGTAATTTAAGGTTAATCATTTGTGAACTGAAAGGGTGGAGCTAGGAACTAAACCTTCTATTTTAGGGGTAAAATAAAAAAAATTGCAGCTTTATTGGAAAGGGTCACACAGACTCTGCTACACTTTGCTGTGAGGAAAAGATTGGTTTGATTTTTATTTGTTGTATTTTGTATTAGTTTATTGCCTTTTTATATTCTGAGTGCTGTGATTTGTTTTCTTTTCCTTGTGTTTTGCTTGTGTTCTGTATTAACTACATATTAAAACTTCAAAAGACACCACAGCTCTGTCTCTTGTGAGTCAGTCAGAAATTAGAACTGATCAATTAAGGACTCATACATAAGATAGAAGAGGTCACTTAAGGTTAATCATTTGTGAACTGAGGGGGTGGAGCTAGGAACTAAACCTTCTATTTAAGGGGTAAAATAAAACATTTCAGAGCTTTATTGGAAAGGCTCACCCAGACTCTGCTACACTTTGCTGTGAGGGAAAGGTTGGTTTGCTTTTTATTTGTTGTATTTTGTATTAGTTTATTGCCTTTTTATATTTTGAGTGCTGTGATTTGTTTTCTTTACCTTGTGTTTTGCTTGTGTTCTGCTTTTAACTGCATATTAAAACTTCAAAAGACACCACAGCTCTGTCTCTTGTGAGTCAGGCAGAAATTAGAACTGATCAATTAAGGACTCATACATAAGATAGAAGAGGTCACTTAAGGTTAATCATTTCTGAACTGAGGGGTGGAGCTAGGAACTAAACCTTTTATTTAAGGGGTAAAATAAAACATTTCAGAGCTTTATTGGAAAGGCTCACCCAGACTCTTCTACACTTTGCGGTGAGGGAAAGGTTGGTTTGACTTTTTTTGTTGTATTTTGTATTAGTTTATTGCCTTTTATACTTTGAGTGCTGTGATTTGTTTTCTTTACCTTGTGTTTTGCTTGTGTTCTGCTCTTAACTGCATATTAAAACTTCAAAAGACACCACAGCTCTGTCTCTTGTGAGTCAGGCAGAAATTAGAACTGATCAATTAAGGACTCATACATAAGATAGAAGAGGTCACTTAAGGTTAATCATTTGTGAACTGAGGGGGTGGAGCTAGGAACTAAACCTTCTATTTAAGGGGTAAAATAAAACATTTCAGAGCTTTATTGGAAAGGCTCACCCAGACTCTGCTACACTTTGCTGTGAGGGAAAGGTTGGTTTGCTTTTTATTTGTTGTATTTTGTATTAGTTTATTGCCTTTTTATATTTTGAGTGCTGTGATTTGTTTTCTTTACCTTGTGTTTTGCTTGTGTTCTGCTTTTAACTGCATATTAAAACTTCAAAAGACACCACAGCTCTGTCTCTTGTGAGTCAGGCAGAAATTAGAACTGATCAATTAAGGACTCATACATAAGATAGAAGAGGTCACTTAAGGTTAATCATTTGTGAACTGAGGGGTGGAGCTAGGAACTAAACCTTCTATTTAAGGGGTAAAATAAAACATTTCAGAGCTTTATTGGAAAGGCTCACCCAGACTCTGCTACACTTTGCTGTGAGGGAAAGGTTGGTTTGCTTTTTATTTGTTGTATTTTGTATTAGTTTATTGCCTTTTATATTTTGAGTGCTGTGATTTGTTTTCTTTACCTTGTGTTTTGCTTGTGTTCTGCTTTTAACTGCATATTAAAACTTCAAAAGACACCACAGCTCTGTCTCTTGTGAGTCAGGCAGAAATTAGAACTGATCAATTAAGGACTCATACATAAGATAGAAGATGTCACTTAAGGTTAATCATTTGTGAACTGAGGGGTGGAGCTAGGAACTAAACCTTCTATTTAAGGGGTAAAATAAAACATTTCAGAGCTTTATTGGAAAGGCTCACCCAGACTCTGCTACACTTTGCTGTGAGGGAAAGGTTGGTTTGCTTTTTATTTGTTGTATTTTGTATTAGTTTATTGCCTTTTTATATTTTGAGTGCTGTGATTTGTTTTCTTTACCTTGTGTTTTGCTTGTGTTCTGCTTTTAACTGCATATTAAAACTTCAAAAGACACCACAGCTCTGTCTCTTGTGAGTCAGGCAGAAATTAGAACTGATCAATTAAGGACTCATACATAAGATAGAAGAGGTCACTTAAGGTTAATCATTTGTGAACTGAGGGGTGGAGCTAGGAACTAAACCTTCTATTTAAGGGGTAAAATAAAACATTTCAGAGCTTTATTGGAAAGGCTCACCCAGACTCTGCTACACTTTGCTGTGAGGGAAAGGTTGGTTTGCTTTTTATTTGTTGTATTTTGTATTAGTTTATTGCCTTTTTATATTTTGAGTGCTGTGATTTGTTTTCTTTACCTTGTGTTTTGCTTGTGTTCTGCTTTTAACTGCATATTAAAACTTCAAAAGACACCACAGCTCTGTCTCTTGTGAGTCAGGCAGAAATTAGAACTGATCAATTAAGGACTCATACATAAGATAGAAGAGGTCACTTAAGGTTAATCATTTGTGAACTGAGGGGTGGAGCTAGGAACTAAACCTTCTATTTAAGGGGTAAAATAAAACATTTCAGAGCTTTATTGGAAAGGCTCACCCAGACTCTGCTACACTTTGCTGTGAGGGAAAGGTTGGTTTGCTTTTTATTTGTTGTATTTTGTATTAGTTTATTGCCTTTTTATATTTTGAGTGCTGTGATTTGTTTTCTTTACCTTGTGTTTTGCTTGTGTTCTGCTTTTAACTGCATATTAAAACTTCAAAAGACACCACAGCTCTGTCTCTTGTGAGTCAGGCAGAAATTAGAACTGATCAATTAAGGACTCATACATAAGATAGAAGAGGTCACTTAAGGTTAATCATTTGTGAACTGAGGGGGTGGAGCTAGGAACTAAACCTTCTATTTAAGGGGTAAAATAAAACATTTCAGAGCTTTATTGGAAAGGCTCACCCAGACTCTGCTACACTTTGCTGTGAGGGAAAGGTTGGTTTGCTTTTTATTTGTTGTATTTTGTATTAGTTTATTGCCTTTTTATATTTTGAGTGCTGTGATTTGTTTTCTTTACCTTGTGTTTTGCTTGTGTTCTGCTTTTAACTGCATATTAAAACTTCAAAAGACACCACAGCTCTGTCTCTTGTGAGTCAGGCAGAAATTAGAACTGATCAATTAAGGACTCATACATAAGATAGAAGAGGTCACTTAAGGTTAATCATTTGTGAACTGAGGGGGTGGAGCTAGGAACTAAACCTTCTATTTAAGGGGTAAAATAAAACATTTCAGAGCTTTATTGGAAAGGCTCACCCAGACTCTGCTACACTTTGCTGTGAGGGAAAGGTTGGTTTGCTTTTTATTTGTTGTATTTTGTATTAGTTTATTGCCTTTTTATATTTTGAGTGCTGTGATTTGTTTTCTTTACCTTGTGTTTTGCTTGTGTTCTGCTTTTAACTGCATATTAAAACTTCAAAAGACACCACAGCTCTGTCTCTTGTGAGTCAGGCAGAAATTAGAACTGATCAATTAAGGACTCATACATAAGATAGAAGAGGTCACTTAAGGTTAATCATTTGTGAACTGAGGGGTGGAGCTAGGAACTAAACCTTCTATTTAAGGGGTAAAATAAAACATTTCAGAGCTTTATTGGAAAGGCTCACCCAGACTCTGCTACACTTTGCTGTGAGGGAAAGGTTGGTTTGCTTTTTATTTGTTGTATTTTGTATTAGTTTATTGCCTTTTTATATTTTGAGTGCTGTGATTTGTTTTCTTTACCTTGTGTTTTGCTTGTGTTCTGCTTTTAACTGCATATTAAAACTTCAAAAGACACCACAGCTCTGTCTCTTGTGAGTCAGGCAGAAATTAGAACTGATCAATTAAGGACTCATACATAAGATAGAAGAGGTCACTTAAGGTTAATCATTTGTGAACTGAGGGGGTGGAGCTAGGAACTAAACCTTCTATTTAAGGGGTAAAATAAAACATTTCAGAGCTTTATTGGAAAGGCTCACCCAGACTCTGCTACACTTTGCTGTGAGGGAAAGGTTGGTTTGCTTTTTATTTGTTGTATTTTGTATTAGTTTATTGCCTTTTTATATTTTGAGTGCTGTGATTTGTTTTCTTTACCTTGTGTTTTGCTTGTGTTCTGCTTTTAACTGCATATTAAAACTTCAAAAGACACCACAGCTCTGTCTCTTGTGAGTCAGGCAGAAATTAGAACTGATCAATTAAGGACTCATACATAAGATAGAAGAGGTCACTTAAGGTTAATCATTTGTGAACTGAGGGGTGGAGCTAGGAACTAAACCTTCTATTTAAGGGGTAAAATAAAACATTTCAGAGCTTTATTGGAAAGGCTCACCCAGACTCTGCTACACTTTGCTGTGAGGGAAAGGTTGGTTTGCTTTTTATTTGTTGTATTTTGTATTAGTTTATTGCCTTTTTATATTTTGAGTGCTGTGATTTGTTTTCTTTACCTTGTGTTTTGCTTGTGTTCTGCTTTTAACTGCATATTAAAACTTCAAAAGACACCACAGCTCTGTCTCTTGTGAGTCAGGCAGAAATTAGAACTGATCAATTAAGGACTCATACATAAGATAGAAGAGGTCACTTAAGGTTAATCATTTGTGAACTGAGGGGGTGGAGCTAGGAACTAAACCTTCTATTTAAGGGGTAAAATAAAACATTTCAGAGCTTTATTGGAAAGGCTCACCCAGACTCTGCTACACTTTGCTGTGAGGGAAAGGTTGGTTTGCTTTTTATTTGTTGTATTTTGTATTAGTTTATTGCCTTTTTATATTTTGAGTGCTGTGATTTGTTTTCTTTACCTTGTGTTTTGCTTGTGTTCTGCTTTTAACTGCATATTAAAACTTCAAAAGACACCACAGCTCTGTCTCTTGTGAGTCAGGCAGAAATTAGAACTGATCAATTAAGGACTCATACATAAGATAGAAGAGGTCACTTAAGGTTAATCATTTGTGAACTGAGGGGGTGGAGCTAGGAACTAAACCTTCTATTTAAGGGGTAAAATAAAACATTTCAGAGCTTTATTGGAAAGGCTCACCCAGACTCTGCTACACTTTGCTGTGAGGGAAAGGTTGGTTTGCTTTTTATTTGTTGTATTTTGTATTAGTTTATTGCCTTTTTATATTTTGAGTGCTGTGATTTGTTTTCTTTACCTTGTGTTTTGCTTGTGTTCTGCTTTTAACTGCATATTAAAACTTCAAAAGACACCACAGCTCTGTCTCTTGTGAGTCAGGCAGAAATTAGAACTGATCAATTAAGGACTCATACATAAGATAGAAGAGGTCACTTAAGGTTAATCATTTGTGAACTGAGGGGTGGAGCTAGGAACTAAACCTTCTATTTAAGGGGTAAAATAAAACATTTCAGAGCTTTATTGGAAAGGCTCACCCAGACTCTGCTACACTTTGCTGTGAGGGAAAGGTTGGTTTGCTTTTTATTTGTTGTATTTTGTATTAGTTTATTGCCTTTTTATATTTTGAGTGCTGTGATTTGTTTTCTTTACCTTGTGTTTTTCTTGTGTTCTGCTTTTAACTGCATATTAAAACTTCAAAAGACACCACAGCTCTGTCTCTTGTGAGTCAGGCAGAAATTAGAACTTATCAATTAAGGCCTCATACATAAGATAGAAGAGGTCACTTAAGGTTAATCATTTGTGAACTGAGGGGGTGGAGCTAGGAACTAAACCTTCTATTTAAGGGGTAAAATAGAACATTTCAGAGCTTTATTGGAAAGGCTCACCCAGACTCTGCTACACTTTGCTGTGAGGGAAAGGTTGGTTTGCTTTTTACTTGTCTTATTTTGTATTAGTTTATTGCCTTTTATATTTTGAGTGCTGTGATTTGTTTTCTTTACCTTGTGTTTTGCTTGTGTTCTGCTTTTAACTGCATATTAAAAATTCAAAAGACACCAAAGCTCTGTCTCTTGTGAGTCAGGCAGAAATTAGAACTGAACAATTAAGGACTCATACATAAGATAGAAGAGGTCACTTAAGGTTAATCATTTGTGAACTGAGGGGGTGGAGCTAGGAACTAAACCTTCTATTTAAGGGGTAAAATAAAACATTTCAGAGCTTTATTGGAAAGGCTCACCCAGACTCTGCTACATTTTGCTGTGAGGGAAAGGTTGGTTTGCTTTTTATTTGTTGTATTTTGTATTAGTTTATTGCCTTTTTATATTTTGAGTGCTGTGATTTGTTTTCTTTACCTTGTGTTTTGCTTGTGTTCTGCTTTTAACTGCATATTAAAACTTCAAAAGACACCACAGCTCTGTCTCTTGTGAGTCAGGCAGAAATTAGAACTGATCAATTAAGGACTCATACATAAGATAGAAGAGGTCACTTAAGGTTAATCATTTCTGAACTGAGGGGTGGAGCTACAAACTAAACCTTCTATTTAAGGGGTAAAATAAAACATTTCAGAGCTTTATTGGAAAGGCTCACCCAGACTCTGCTACACTTTGCTGTGAGGGAAAGGTTGGTTTGATTTTTATTTGTTGTATTTTGTATTAGTTTATTGCCTTTTATATTTTAAGTACTGTGATTTGTTTTCTTTACCTTGTGTTTTGCTTGTGTTCTGCTTTTAACTGCATATTAAAACTTCAAAGACACCACAGCTCTGTCTCTTGTGAGTCAGGCAGAAATTAGAACTGATCAATTAAGGACTCATACATAAGATAGAAAAGGTCACTTAAGGTTAATCATTTGTGAACTGAGGGGTGGAGCTAGGAACTAAACCTTCTATTTAAGGGGTAAAATAAAACATTTCAGAGCTTTATTGGAAAGGCTCACCCAGACTCTGCTACACTTTGCTGTGAGGGAAAGGTTGGTTTGCTTTTTATTTGTTGTATTTTGTATTAGTTTATTGCCTTTTATATTTTGAGTGCTGTGATTTGTTTTCTTTACCTTGTGTTTTGCTTGTGTTCTGCTTTTAACTGCATATTAAAACTTCAAAAGACACCACAGCTCTGTCTCTTGTGAGTCAGGCAGAAATTAGAACTGATCAATTAAGGACTCATACATAAGATAGAAGAGGTCACTTAAGGTTAATCATTTGTGAACTGAGGGGGTGGAGCTAGGAACTAAACCTTCTATTTAAGGGGTAAAATAAAACATTTCAGAGCTTTATTGGAAAGGCTCACCCAGACTCTGCTACACTTTGCTGTGAGGGAAAGGTTGGTTTGCTTTTTCTTTGTTGTATTTTGTATTAGTATATTGCCTTTTTATATTTTGAGTGCTGTGATTTTTCTTTACCTTGTGTTTTGCTTGTGTTCTGCTTTTAACTGCATATTAAAACTTCAAAAGACACCACAGCTCTGTCTCTTGTGAGTCAGGCAGAAATTAGAACTTATCAATTAAGGCCTCATACATAAGATAGAAGAGGTCACTTAAGGTTAATCATTTGTGAACTGAGGGGGTGGAGCTAGGAACTAAACCTTCTATTTAAGGGGTAAAATAAAACATTTCACAGCTTTATTGGAATGGCTCACCCAGACTCTGCTACACTTTGCTGTGAGGGAAAGGTTGGTTTGCTTTTTACTTGTTGTATTTTGTATTAGTTTATTGCTTTTATATTTTGAGTGCTGTGATTTTTCTTTACCTTGTGTTTTGCTTGTGTTCTGCTTTTAACTGCATATTAAAAATTCAAAAGACACCAAAGCTCTGTCTCTTGTGAGTCAGGCAGAAATTAGAACTGAACAATTAAGGACTCATACATAAGATAGAAGACATCACTTAAAGTTAATCTTTTGTTAACTGAGGGTGTGGAGCTAGGAACTAAACCTTGTATTTAAGGGGTAAATTAAAACATTTCAGAGCTTTATTGGAAAGGCTCACCCAGACTTTGCTACATTTTGCTTTGAGGGAAAGGTTGGTTTGCTTTTTATTTGTTGTATTTTGTATTAGTTTATTGCCTTTTTATATTTTGAGTGCTGTGATTTGTTTTCTTTACCTTGTGTTTTGCTTGTGTTCTGCTTTTAACTGCATATTAAAACTTCAAAAGACACCACAGCTCTGTCTCTTGTGAGTCAGGCAGAAATTAGAACTGATCAATTAAGGACTCATACATAAGATAGAAGAGGTCACTTAAGGTTAATCATTTGTGAACTGAGGGGTGGAGCTAGGAACTAAACCTTCTATTTAAGGGTAAAATAAAACATTTCAGAGCTTTATTGGAAAGGCTCACCCAGACTCTGCTACACTTTGCTGTGAGGGAAAGGTTGGTTTGCTTTTTATTTGTTGTATTTTGTATTAGTTTATTGCCTTTTTATATTTTGAGTGCTGTGATTTGTTTTCTTTACCTTGTGTTTTGCTTGTGTTCTGCTTTTAACTGCATATTAAAACTTCAAAAGACACCACAGCTCTGTCTCTTGTGAGTCAGGCAGAAATTAGAACTGATCAATTAAGGACTCATACATAAGATAGAAGAGGTCACTTAAGGTTAATCATTTGTGAACTGAGGGGGTGGAGCTAGGAACTAAACCTTCTATTTAAGGGGTAAAATAAAACATTTCAGAGCTTTATTGGAAAGGCTCACCCAGACTCTGCTACACTTTGCTGTGAGGGAAAGGTTGGTTTGCTTTTTATTTGTTGTATTTTGTATTAGTTTATTGCCTTTTTATATTTTGAGTGCTGTGATTTGTTTTCTTTACCTTGTGTTTTGCTTGTGTTCTGCTTTTAACTGCATATTAAAACTTCAAAAGACACCACAGCTCTGTCTCTTGTGAGTCAGGCAGAAATTAGAACTGATCAATTAAGGACTCATACATAAGATAGAAGAGGTCACTTAAGGTTAATCATTTGTGAACTGAGGGGGTGGAGCTAGGAACTAAACCTTCTATTTAAGGGGTAAAATAAAACATTTCAGAGCTTTATTGGAAAGGCTCACCCAGACTCTGCTACACTTTGCTGTGAGGGAAAGGTTGGTTTGCTTTTTATTTGTTGTATTTTGTATTAGTTTATTGCCTTTTTATATTTTGAGTGCTGTGATTTGTTTTCTTTACCTTGTGTTTTGCTTGTGTTCTGCTTTTAACTGCATATTAAAACTTCAAAAGACACCACAGCTCTGTCTCTTGTGAGTCAGGCAGAAATTAGAACTGATCAATTAAGGACTCATACATAAGATAGAAGAGGTCACTTAAGGTTAATCATTTGTGAACTGAGGGGGTGGAGCTAGGAACTAAACCTTCTATTTAAGGGGTAAAATAAAACATTTCAGAGCTTTATTGGAAAGGCTCACCCAGACTCTGCTACACTTTGCTGTGAGGGAAAGGTTGGTTTGCTTTTTATTTGTTGTATTTTGTATTAGTTTATTGCCTTTTATATTTTGAGTGCTGTGATTTGTTTTCTTTACCTTGTGTTTTGCTTGTGTTCTGCTTTTAACTGCATATTAAAACTTCAAAAGACACCACAGCTCTGTCTCTTGTGAGTCAGGCAGAAATTAGAACTGATCAATTAAGGACTCATACATAAGATAGAAGAGGTCACTTAAGGTTAATCATTTGTGAACTGAGGGGGTGGAGCTAGGAACTAAACCTTCTATTTAAGGGGTAAAATAAAACATTTCAGAGCTTTATTGGAAAGGCTCACCCAGACTCTGCTACACTTTGCTGTGAGGGAAAGGTTGGTTTGCTTTTTATTTGTTGTATTTTGTATTAGTTTATTGCCTTTTTATATTTTGAGTGCTGTGATTTGTTTTCTTTACCTTGTGTTTTGCTTGTGTTCTGCTTTTAACTGCATATTAAAACTTCAAAAGACACCACAGCTCTGTCTCTTGTGAGTCAGGCAGAAATTAGAACTGATCAATTAAGGACTCATACATAAGATAGAAGAGGTCACTTAAGGTTAATCATTTGTGAACTGAGGGGGTGGAGCTAGGAACTAAACCTTCTATTTAAGGGTAAAATAAAACATTTCAGAGCTTTATTGAAAGGCTCACCCAGACTCTGCTACACTTTGCTGTGAGGGAAAGGTTGGTTTGCTTTTTATTTGTTGTATTTTGTATTAGTTTATTGCCTTTTTATATTTTGAGTGCTGTGATTTGTTTTCTTTACCTTGTGTTTTGCTTGTGTTCTGCTTTTAACTGCATATTAAAACTTCAAAAGACACCACAGCTCTGTCTCTTGTGAGTCAGGCAGAAATTAGAACTGATCAATTAAGGACTCATACATAAGATAGAAGAGGTCACTTAAGGTTAATCATTTGTGAACTGAGGGGGTGGAGCTAGGAACTAAACCTTCTATTTAAGGGGTAAAATAAAACATTTCAGAGCTTTATTGGAAAGGCTCACCCAGACTCTGCTACACTTTGCTGTGAGGGAAAGGTTGGTTTGCTTTTTATTTGTTGTATTTTGTATTAGTTTATTGCCTTTTTATATTTTGAGTGCTGTGATTTGTTTTCTTTACCTTGTGTTTTGCTTGTGTTCTGCTTTTAACTGCATATTAAAACTTCAAAAGACACCACAGCTCTGTCTCTTGTGAGTCAGGCAGAAATTAGAACTGATCAATTAAGGACTCATACATAAGATAGAAGAGGTCACTTAAGGTTAATCATTTGTGAACTGAGGGGGTGGAGCTAGGAACTAAACCTTCTATTTAAGGGGTAAAATAAAACATTTCAGAG
This sequence comes from Protopterus annectens, assembly GCF_019279795.1. Lineage (NCBI taxonomy): Eukaryota > Metazoa > Chordata > Ceratodontiformes > Protopteridae > Protopterus > Protopterus annectens. The sequence goes on along the minus strand of NC_056740.1, from coordinate 427,350,775 downwards.
CTTTATTGGAAAGGCTCACCCAGACTCTGCTACACTTTGCTGTGAGGGAAAGGTTGGTTTGCTTTTTATTTGTTGTATTTTGTATTAGTTTATTGCCTTTTTATATTTTGAGTGCTGTGATTTGTTTTCTTTACCTTGTGTTTTGCTTGTGTTCTGCTTTTAACTGCATATTAAAACTTCAAAAGACACCACAGCTCTGTCTCTTGTGAGTCAGGCAGAAATTAGAACTGATCAATTAAGGACTCATACATAAGATAGAAGAGGTCACTTAAGGTTAATCATTTGTGAACTGAGGGGGTGGAGCTAGGAACTAAACCTTCTATTTAAGGGGTAAAATAAAACATTTCAGAGCTTTATTGGAAAGGCTCACCCAGACTCTGCTACACTTTGCTGTGAGGGAAAGGTTGGTTTGCTTTTTATTTGTTGTATTTTGTATTAGTTTATTGCCTTTTTATATTTTGAGTGCTGTGATTTGTTTTCTTTACCTTGTGTTTTGCTTGTGTTCTGCTTTTAACTGCATATTAAAACTTCAAAAGACACCACAGCTCTGTCTCTTGTGAGTCAGGCAGAAATTAGAACTGATCAATTAAGGACTCATACATAAGATAGAAGAGGTCACTTAAGGTTAATCATTTGTGAACTGAGGGGTGGAGCTAGGAACTAAACCTTCTATTTAAGGGGTAAAATAAAACATTTCAGAGCTTTATTGGAAAGGCTCACCCAGACTCTGCTACACTTTGCTGTGAGGGAAAGGTTGGTTTGCTTTTTATTTGTTGTATTTTGTATTAGTTTATTGCCTTTTTATATTTTGAGTGCTGTGATTTGTTTTCTTTACCTTGTGTTTTGCTTGTGTTCTGCTTTTAACTGCATATTAAAACTTCAAAAGACACCACAGCTCTGTCTCTTGTGAGTCAGGCAGAAATTAGAACTGATCAATTAAGGACTCATACATAAGATAGAAGAGGTCACTTAAGGTTAATCATTTGTGAACTGAGGGGTGGAGCTAGGAACTAAACCTTCTATTTAAGGGGTAAAATAAAACATTTCAGAGCTTTATTGGAAAGGCTCACCCAGACTCTGCTACACTTTGCTGTGAGGGAAAGGTTGGTTTGCTTTTTATTTGTTGTATTTTGTATTAGTTTATTGCCTTTTTATATTTTGAGTGCTGTGATTTGTTTTCTTTACCTTGTGTTTTGCTTGTGTTCTGCTTTTAACTGCATATTAAAACTTCAAAAGACACCACAGCTCTGTCTCTTGTGAGTCAGGCAGAAATTAGAACTGATCAATTAAGGACTCATACATAAGATAGAAGAGGTCACTTAAGGTTAATCATTTGTGAACTGAGGGGGTGGAGCTAGGAACTAAACCTTCTATTTAAGGGGTAAAATAAAACATTTCAGAGCTTTATTGGAAAGGCTCACCCAGACTCTGCTACACTTTGCTGTGAGGGAAAGGTTGGTTTGCTTTTTATTTGTTGTATTTTGTATTAGTTTATTGCCTTTTTATATTTTGAGTGCTGTGATTTGTTTTCTTTACCTTGTGTTTTGCTTGTGTTCTGCTTTTAACTGCATATTAAAACTTCAAAAGACACCACAGCTCTGTCTCTTGTGAGTCAGGCAGAAATTAGAACTGATCAATTAAGGACTCATACATAAGATAGAAGAGGTCACTTAAGGTTAATCATTTGTGAACTGAGGGGGTGGAGCTAGGAACTAAACCTTCTATTTAAGGGGTAAAATAAAACATTTCAGAGCTTTATTGGAAAGGCTCACCCAGACTCTGCTACACTTTGCTGTGAGGGAAAGGTTGGTTTGCTTTTTATTTGTTGTATTTTGTATTAGTTTATTGCCTTTTTATATTTTGAGTGCTGTGATTTGTTTTCTTTACCTTGTGTTTTGCTTGTGTTCTGCTTTTAACTGCATATTAAAACTTCAAAAGACACCACAGCTCTGTCTCTTGTGAGTCAGGCAGAAATTAGAACTGATCAATTAAGGACTCATACATAAGATAGAAGAGGTCACTTAAGGTTAATCATTTGTGAACTGAGGGGGTGGAGCTAGGAACTAAACCTTCTATTTAAGGGGTAAAATAAAACATTTCAGAGCTTTATTGGAAAGGCTCACCCAGACTCTGCTACACTTTGCTGTGAGGGAAAGGTTGGTTTGCTTTTTATTTGTTGTATTTTGTATTAGTTTATTGCCTTTTTATATTTTGAGTGCTGTGATTTGTTTTCTTTACCTTGTGTTTTGCTTGTGTTCTGCTTTTAACTGCATATTAAAACTTCAAAAGACACAACAGCTCTGTCTCTTGTGAGTCAGGCAGAAATTAGAACTGATCAATTAAGGACTCATACATAAGATAGAAGATGTCACTTAAGGTTAAGCATTTGTGAACTGAGGGGGTCGAGCTAAGAACTAAACCTTCTCTTTAAGGGGTAAAATAAAACATTTCAGAGCTTTATTGGAAAGGCTCACCCAGACTCTGCTACACTTTGCTGTAAGGGAAAGGTTGGTTTGCTTTTTATTTGTTGTATTTTGTATTAGTTTATTGCCTTTTTATATTTTGAGTGCTGTGATTTGTTTTCTTTACCTTGTGTTTTGCTTGTGTTCTGCTTTTAACTGCATATTAAAACTTCAAAAGACACAACAGCTCTGTCTCTTGTGAGTCAGGCAGAAATTAGAACTGATCAATTAAGGACTCGTACATAAGATAGAAGAGGTCACTTAAGGTTAAGCATTTGTGAACTGAGGGGGTCAAGCTGAGAACTAAACCTTCTATTTAAGGGGTAAAATAAAACATTTCAGAGCTTTATTGGAAAGGCTCACCCAGACTCTGCTACACGTTGCTGTGAGGGAAAGGTTGGTTTGCTTTTTATTTGTTGTATTTTGTATTAGTTTATTGCCTTTTTATATTTTGAGTGCTGTGATTTGTTTTCTTTACCTTGTGTTTTGTTTGTGTTCTGCTTTTAACTGCATAGTAAAACTTCAAAAGACACAACAGCTCTGTCTCTTGTGAGTCAGGCAGAAATTAGAACTGATCAATTAAGGATTCATACATAAAATAGAAGAGGTCACTTAAGGTTAAGCATTTGTGAACTGAGGGGGTGGAGCTAGGAACTAAACCTTCTATTTAAGGGGTAAAATAAAACATTTCAGAGCTTTATTGGAAAGGCTCACCCAGACTCTGCTACACTTTGCTGTGAGGGAATGGTTGGTTTGCTTTTTATTTGTTGTATTTTGTATTAGTTTATTGCCTTTTTATATTTTGAGTGCTGTGATTTGTTTTCTTTACCTTGTGTTTTGCTTGTGTTCTGCTTTTAACTGCATATTAGAACTTCAAAAGACACAACAGCTCTGTCTCTTGTGAGTCAGGCAGAAATTAGAACTGATCAATTAAGGACTCATACATAAGATAGAAGAGGTCACTTAAGGTTAAGCATTTGTGAACTGAGGAGGTGGAGCTAGGAACTAAACCTTCTATTTAAGGGGTAAAACAAAACATTTCAGAGCTTTATTGGAAAGGCTCACCCAGACTCTGCTACACTTTGCTGTGAGGGAAAGGTTGGTTTGCTTTTTTTTGTTGTATTTTGTATTAGTTTATTGCCTTTTTATATTTTGAGTGCTGTGATTTGTTTTCTTTACATTGTGTTTTGCTTGTGTTCTGCTTTTAACTGCATATTAAAACTTCAAAAGACACAACAGCTCTGTCTCTTGTGAGTCAGGCAGAAATTAGAACTGATCAATTAAGGACTCATACATAAGATAGAAGAGGTCACTTAAGGTTAAGCATTTGTGAACTGAGGGGGTGGAGCTAGGAACTAAACCTTCTATTTAAGGGGTAAAATAAAACATTTCAGAGCTTTATTGGAAAGGCTCACCCAGACTCTGCTACACTTTGTTGTGAGGGAAAGGTTGGTTTGCTTTTTATTTGTTGTATTTTGTATTAGTTTATTGCCTTTTTATATTTTGAGTGCTGTGATTTGTTTTCTTTACTTTGTGTTTTCTTGTGTTCTGCTTTTACCTGCATATTAAACCTTCAAAAGACACAACAGCTCTGTCTCTTGTGAGAAAGGCAGAAATTAGAACTGATCAGTTAAGGACTCATACATAAGATAGAAGAAGTCACTTAAAGTTAAGCATTTGTGAATTGAGGGCGTGGAGCTAGGAACTAAACCTTCTATTTAAGTTGTAAAATAAAAAAATTCAGAGCTTTATTGAAAAGGCTCACCCAGACTCTGCTACACATTGCTGTGAGGGAAAGGTTGGTTTGCTTTTTATTTGTTGTATTTTGTATTAGTTTATTGCCTTTTTATATTTTGAGTGCTGTGATTTGTTTTCTTTACCTAGTGTTTTGCTTATGTTCTGCTTTTAACTGCATATTAAAACTTCAAAAGACTCAACAGCTCTGTCTCTTGTGAGTCAGGCAGAAATTAGAACTGATCAATTAAGGACTCATACATAAGATAGAAGAGGTCACTTAAGGTTAAGCATTTGTGAATTGAGGGGGTGGAGCTAGGAACTAAACCTTCTATTTAAGGGGTAACATAAAACATTTCAGAGCTTTATTGGAAAGGCTCACCCAGACTCTGCTACACTTTGCTGTGAGGAAAAGGTTGGTTTGCTTTTTATTTGTTGTATTTTGTATTAGTTTATTGCCTTTTTATATTTTGAGTGCTGTGATTTGTTTTCTTTACCTTGTGTTTTGCTTGTGTTCTGCTTTTAACTGCATATTAAAACTTCAAAAAACACAACAGCTCTGTCTCGTGTGAGTCAGGCAGAAATTTTTCCCCACTCTTTCACTGTCGTCTTCTTAAATACCACTGTCTTTCTAGTTGCCTGCCTCTTATGTTAATTTGACCCTATATCTCATTTCCTCTTTGCTTTCACTGGCTTGTATTTTTCATTTTGTGAAATCACTCCCCTTCAACTATTTAAATTTATTGGCCATTCTACTGTATTCCATAGTACCGGAATACAAAAGTGATCACCCCCTTTCAATCTATTTTGCTGTTTTGAAAATAGTGACTCTCCCCTAAAACTTAACTTTTTAGACAGGTAAAACTTCAATTACCTACTTTGACATCTAACTTCTCTAGTGCACACTGCAGTGTTTAGGATAAACCATTTTTTTAAATCTTGCCTTTAAGCATCCCTGTGACTAGCCCTTGTTATAATACCTGCTGGAAAGCACTAGGAAGCCTTAAACTGATACAATCACTCAACCCTCCTTAATAAGGAGAAATTAATCATAGGCACTAAGCAGCCTGTAATTGCTAAGTACCTTGCTAAGGTAAGGGAAAAACAGCTGCTGTATTTTTTAAAAAATGCACCAAACCAGGCATGTCCAAAGGTGAGCTTCCATTGATTTCTGCTGTTCTCCTGGTGATTTTGGGCATACTGGGGCAATGCAGCAATTGCCTCATTTACACAGACAACCCTTTCCTCCTGCCACCCAACAATACAACCTGTGAGAGATGCACTTACATAGCCAAACTGGAAGCAAATCTCTCTCCACCCAAGACTGTGCTAGACAGTCAAGAGGTAAAGGTTAACACCCACACTACACCTCAAGCCACACATAGCCCTTCTAAACTCACACCACCAACACCCACACATAGCAACACTAAATCCACATTTGCGGATGCCCTAAACTGTAACCTGCCCAAGCAAGAAGGACCTCCAAAGCCGAAATGCAAACACCAATCACAACCAAAGTGTCACATAGCTCACAACACCAGTGTGCCACCCAGCAAAGCAAGACAACATACCTAACACTGTAGTCATAGGTAACTCTATAGTCAGGCACACTGATGCCCCACTCACCAGGCTGAACAAGGAGAAAATTACAGTGAGCTGCCTGTCGGGTTCCAGGATCCACCACATAACTCATGCACTCAAGTCACTCCACAACAAGTACAAATATGACTCTGTCATTGTCCATGTTGGAGCAAATGACTTGAGACGTACCTCCCTGGACTACATGAAAAGAGACATGGAAGAGCTCTCAGATCATGTGGCCCAGGCATGTATGACCCTAGCCCTGAGTAGCATCCTGGCTTTGCCCAGAATGATACCACAATATAAGGACAAAATTATTGACTTCAACAATTGGCTAAGCTTCTGGTGTCATTTAAAGGGGATCCATTATCTATCTGCCTGGGAAGACATGATTGACAAACCACAATGCTTTGCCAGAGATGGTCTGCACCTGTCACCCCTGGGATTCAGATTACTGGCTAAGGCTCTGAACAAAAGATGACTGACTTTAATAATTGGCTTAGTTTTTGGTGTCATTCTAAGGGGAGGTGCAATATTTGTCAGCATGGAAGGAGATAGTCAACAGACCATGCTGCTTTGCCAGGGATGGTCTGCACATCTCCCCTCCAAGCTTTTGAATATTAGCTAAAACACTGTCTTCCTCTTCCCCCATAGTGCCTTTTTTAGTCAATGCCAAACTGAAATTACTTCCGACATAGCAAATCAAAACCAAGAAACTCTGAAAGTATTACTGCTCAATGCTAGGAGCCTAAACAAAAAACTCCATTCCCTGGAAGCTCTCTTTACCCTAGAGAATGCTGATATCTGTGTGGTCTCTGAGACATGGTTTAAAGCTGCAGAGAGCACACTAACAGTGCAAGGTTATAACACCTTCCACACATTTAGACCAGCTACTTCACAGGGAGGGACTAAAGGTGGAGGTGTCTCTATTTACATCAAAAATCAATATACTTCAAGGTTGGTCAAAAAGGACATTGCACTTGAGCTGCTCCATGGTCAAATCACCATAGGTAAAATCCAATACCGCTTCCTCGCAAGCTAGTGGTCCCCCTCTATGACCCAGGAAACTCATACCATGCATTTAAATTTATTAGAAACACTAACCATCCAACCCAATACCATATTCATGGGTGACTTTAATTATCCCACTATTAACTGGGAATTCTATACAACATCAAACCTATATGCACAGAGATTCCTGGATTTTGTAAATACAAACTCCCTTGACTAGATAGTCAATACAGCAACCAGGGGTGCAACCATACTGGATCTGATCCTCTCTAATATGGGAGACTGCTGCACACCCCCTACTGTAATGCCAAGCCTGGTAAGGTCAGACCACAAAATGGTCTCCTCTGAAGTAAAAACAAAACCTATATCCCCAGCTAAACCTGGAATATTTAGGAACTATTCTAAGGCTAATCTCCTGCTATTAAGTGAGAACCTGGCAAAATTTAAAGCCCCCATATACCCTGAGAACACTTTTGCATATGTAATACTGTTCACAGAAACCCTGTACAAGCATATTAATAGCTGCACAGAGGCAGCTGTACCCACCAGGAAGAAGTACAGAACTAACTCAAAAAACAAGCCACACTGGTGGAATCACAAAATCAATTGGATGTATAACAGAAGGAAGAAAATCATGGTAAAAATTAGGAGGTGCAGCACCCAGCAGGATAAAGGCACTCTCATCAAATTAAACAAACAACTCAGAGGACAAATAAAGTTCTCCAAAGCCAAATTTGAGGTAAGTTTGGCCTCCCAGGCCAAGGATAGCCATAAAGCATTATTTAGCTTTGTCTGCAGTGTCAAAGGCATTACACAATTGTGTGTAGAGCTCATTGTAAATGGAGCCACCTATACTGAGCCAGAAGATATAGCAAACCTCCTGGCTGATAAATTCAGCTTCAACTTTACTGCTGTCTCTCTTTCAACCTTCCCTCAGGAAATATCATCAAATATAACTCCCCTTACTATCACTAGGGAACAGGTCCTTAATGCTCTCTCTAAGAAAAAGAACACTGCATCAATGGGCCCAGACAATATCCCAGGATGCCTTCTAAATAGCATGAAACATGACCTATCAGGGCCTCTGGAATTACTATTTAACTGTAGTCTCCAAGCAGGCTTTCTTGCCTCATGAATGGAGAAAGGCAACAGTCATCCCTCTGCACAAATGTGGGCCATCTACAGACCCTGGAAACTACAGACACATAAATCTCAATAGTCTTGTATGTAAGCCATGGAAAGAATTATCATGGAGATGATTAATAGCAATATATAAACCTCCAGACACTGGATCCAACCCAGTTTTGTATTGTCAAGGGCAGAGCATGCCTACTCAACCTGGTAGACTTCTTTGAGAAGTTCACCAAAGCACCTTGACCTGGCCAAGGCATTTGACACAATACCCAACTCGGCCATTTTTGACAGACTCAGGAGGTTAGGTACAAACCCATATATCACCCAGTGGATAGCCAACGGGCTCACAGACAGGACCCAGGAAGTTAGAATTGGGGAGTCCACCTCTACAAAGAGGCCAGTCCCTAGTGGAGTACCACAAGGATCAGTCCTTGGACCTCTCCTTTTTGGCATTTACTTCTCAGATGTCAAGGCCAATGTCAGTGGTCTCTGACTGACTAAATTGCAGATGATTGCAGATTAGGAGCTGTCATTGAATCTCATACTGGCACAAATGTTCTCCAGAAGGGGCTGACACAGACAAACAACTGGTGTCAGAGCCATGGACTAAAAATAATGCAAAGAAATGCATAATAGTATCCTTTGGGAAGTCATCCATCCCCGATAACTATCATATTGACAACACACCCCTTAGGGTTGACCCAGTAGTCAAGGACTTAGGGTCACACATAGATAGTAAGCTAGCCTTTGATCATCACATGTCTACAGTAGTGAGGAAATCATTCTATGTTGTGCAACTTATAAACAAAGGTATGGCATCTAAGTCTAAGGAAGTCATTGTTCCACTGTATTCGGCATTCATCAGACCTATCAGTGTGTACAATGCCCCCTTTGGTATGTACCTAACCAGGTATATCCAACAACTGGAATGTCCACAGAGGTTCCTCACTAATAGAATACAGGGCTTAAGTAATATGTGCTATGCAGACCACCTCAAGGCCCTATCCCTGTATTCTGTCTCCTACAGACTTTTGAGGGGAGATCTATGCCTGGCATACAGGGCATTGTCAGACCCCACTCTGTTGGACCTCCTGCATATCCACAAAACAAACAGTACCAGAATTACCTGTTCTAAAGACTTAAAACCTGTCTGTGATATAAATAGGACCAGCTGGAGAGATTGGTATGTATCCCAGAGACTACCCCTTTTATGGAAAAGGCTCCCCATCCATGTGAAGCAGAGTTCCTCCCTAATCCAGTTTAAGTGCAACTATATATATATATATATATATATATATATATATATATATATGTATATATGTGTGTGTGTGTGTGTGTATGTGTGTGTGTATGTATAAATAAATAAACAAATAAAAATCAAAAGGACAAGAGTCCTGTCTTAAGTCTCCAGGCTTTTTTTTTGCTCACTCCATGGTATGTCCTCTTTACATGGAGAATAGAAAGAAAGGAGTTCTTTTTTTTTTTTAATCATCTGGACTTGAGTTAAAAAATGTTCAACTGACCAAAAACGAGCCATTCTGTAGCAAGTTTGTTAATCTGACTGATTGGTAATAGAAGAACACATATACCTTAGCCTCTGCACTGCTACAATGCAAGTAAATAATAAAACATTGTGTTAAGTGTACTACTTATGTAAAATATCACCCGGGAAAAGGCTTATTGGTGGTCCACAGAATGATAATGCACTCTGAATATGAATTCAACATGATAGCGTGAGTGTATCAGAATTTGTGGGGGAATGATAGGCATTAAGTGAAGCTTTTAATGCAATGTGCACAACGGTCAGAATGTCTTTCTTTATAGACAGTCATTTTTGGTATTTTCTGTGCATCAGTCATCATTACAGTTTGTAATGAATACTAACAACTTCTTATCGACTGTTCTCCACTGTCATTATTACATGTTTACCCCTGTGTCACTGCTGTTTGTCTGCTGGCCTCTGTGTGTTGAATATTTACTGGTCAGCTCTTGAATCCTTTTTCCTTCTGCTCGTACTCAGCTTAACAAGATGCCTTCTTTGTGCTGTAATTTAAGACCATCTCCTACTTGTTGTTTTTCTTTCAGCTTTTCCCGGTTAGGGGTCGCCACAGCGGAACTCCTGCTCAACAATGATTGGCAGTAGATTTATACGGTGCCGAGGTGCCAGCCCGACACCCAACCTTCAACGAAGGCATGCCCATTCACGCGTGTCTTTCGAACGCCACTCGACCTCAAGGAGGACATGCAGACTCCACACAAAAGGCACTCCAGCTGAGAATCGAACGGGAGAACCTCTTGCTGTGAGGTGACAATGCTACTGATTCAGTGCCTCTAAAGGTCCTATGTCCTTCAAAGATAAGCAGAGTTCCCTTACTACATATCTGCATTTGAAGAGCCTGTTAGTTATTTTTATATTTTAATTTCCATTTCATCTTTATTTAATATTTAGCTCTAAATTCCATTTGTTGTTTCTTATCACTGGCTGTATTTTGTGGAAATACTCAGATTTCTGTCAGCTTGCCTGATCACCATCCAGCAAGAAATATTTTTGAAGCAATGAGCGCAAATGACTCACCAGTGAAAGATCCTGTTTTGCCATTCCTCTCTCCCTCACAGCTGTCTTCTACAGTGTAATTCAGTTATCCACTTTTATTTGGTTCAGTTTGTTTTCATATTATTCACACTTAGTCACATTTTAATATCATAATTTAATAGTTTTGAGAAAACTGGACAAGGCCATTTAAAATGCAAACTCTCGGTTCAGCAAATAAACTGGTGGACCCATCCAGGAATCAAGTGTTTTTTTAAATCATTTAATGTGTGACTGTCTTACGTACAGTATCAGTTGATTGAATCAGTTTACCACGAATTTGAAATTAATTTTCTTCTTAGTTTGGTTCTGCATTTGTCAGTTTAAAAGTAAACAAGCAACCCCTTCATATGACTTTAGTCTAAGGCAAGTCAGTATTCTTTAATATTCAAAATTCCTCATCTTGGAAATTTCTATCGGCCAGGCATAGTTTAAACCAAATCTCCCTATAGGTGATGGAATAAAGATGAAGAATGTTAAATCTAGCCTTATTAGAAAAGTTTTTGAGAAATGGAATTCTTTTAGTGAATTTACTTTTATACTTTCAAAAATAAGCAAGTCACACTTGCTGTAGGGACAAAACAAATATTAATTTCCTATTGCTTTTCTAATAAAGCAGATAAATAGCTTTACTGAGACGATATGTTGACATTGCATAAAGTTCTTTTAAACACTAACCCACATCTGGGTGTGGGTAATGCTGGATTTACCCACGGTTGGTGGGTTATTGCTATTATACAATGACAATTTTCTTAAATAATGGCATTGTATAATGCCTCCTTGCTGCCCTTCCGCAGCTGTCCAGTATTCTGTGGCAGTTCTGATGTACTGCGCATGCGTATGGTTACGCAGTACATCAGAACTGTGTGTGTGGAAGCAACAGAGAAAGGAAGATCTCCGTTGCTTTTTTTAAGATATCTTGCTATGTTAAACTCATTTAACATGGCGAGATAACAGCAACGGAGCTCTTCCGTTCTCCATTGCTGTTCAAAAAAAAAAAGACTTATACTAATGGAAAAAGTCCGGGTGAGTATAAGTCTTTGATTTACAACGTGCACACTGACCAATCAGTGTGCACGTTTTGGAATATTAATGGGGGGGTCGTTGTATAATAAAAATTATTTCACAGTTCTCATAGTTTTACATGTTACTGTTTGAGTCCAAGCATTGAACTTTTTAAGTTGTTACTAATACTAACCCTTAAATTGTTATACTCTCTAATTATATTGAGTTGTACATTTTCATCAACTGGTAAGATTTACCAATGAACAAAACTCCACATTTATCAGGATTAATTTGTAACCAGTTCTACAGCTGTACTTACATAAACAGCTGAAACTGCGAATGTCACTAATATTAGTTAGAAAGGCATCTGTTGTGATGTCACCCACATACTTGGCCAACCGACATGATTCAGACAGTGGAAATAGTGAAAAGAAAATAGTTAACAAGACATGAGCTAAAACAGATCCCTGTGTTAGTCCTGCTTGCACCTTCACCCAGTCTGAGTACAAGTTGTTAATCTGCACACTCTGGTTTGTAGCTTAGCCAGGTAACAACTCAATTAACTGTACGTGGATTTATTAGAAGCTGATTCATAGAATCAGTAATAACCTAATGTCGTCTATAACCAAAGGCCTTTGACATATCTAGGAGACCACTCCTATTTCAAATCCAAGATCCTTGGCCTTACTAACTCTCTAGTAAAAAAAAAGTCACTAGACTATTAGAAGTAGACTTATTATTTGTAAAACCATGATAAACTACGTGGTGTAATGGTCCAGTTGTACCATTTCACTCAAGGGCAGCTGAAAGATATTTTTCTGAGCACCTGCTTATTTGTGAGGCTGGGCTGATAGGACTGTAGTTGTTCATCTTGTCAACAATGCTCCTTTATGAATTACTATAACATTAGCTAATACCCAGTTCTCAAGGACTACACTAGAAAATAGAAGAGAACTGAACAAGGAACTAAGACCAGAAGCTATGTAATGTGTAGTCTCATATCAGAAACATCTGAGAATGTTGTATGGTCCCAAACTACAATCATGTTTTACTCTGGATAGTGATTTTAAGAGAAAATCTTCAGTCAAGTGCGATATTTTAGTCTTGACTAAAACATGATTTTCTATGGTATCATATCATTTGTCTCATAGTAAAGTATGCTTACTTTGCACCATTTTCTCACACTCAGTTTTTGAAACTTATGTCTTTGAGTGTTGGTATCCTACAATCTGACTGGAAGTGACAGGAGTTATATTGTTAGATATGCAGTTCTATGCTAATTAGTTGTCCATAGTTTAGGTAAGGTGTCCCTACTTTTCCAGAGCTATTGTCCAAAATTTTAGTGCCCATAGTTTGTGAGGTATGGCACCCAGATGTTCTGCATTTGATTTGTTTTTGAACTAGTGCAATTTGGCACACTCATTTATATTAATTTGGAGAGCCACAGTGTGCTCAGTTTCTAACTGAAACGTGTATGTTGTATTATGTATGATTGTAAAATGATTATTCAGTCCATGGTGGCTCAGAGCAGTAGTGCTATTATGGGAGTGTGACACACCTGTCCTCATTACAGAAGCAGCTCGTTGAAGGGTGTTCTTCACATAAGTTGGTTTGGGTGCAGTGGATATTAGGTGTTTATATAATGGTGTTGTACGACCATCAGGACATTTTGACTGTAAGTAATAAGCAAGAACAGGTTGCTAGCAGCAGTTGTGAAGATTACAGCAAGCAGAATGTTGGTAGTTTAAACAATGCTAAGATTCTACTGGAGATTTTCTTACAAAGATGATCGATAATATAGTTTAACAAGTTAAACACCCATGATGGTTGCAGATAATCACTCTGTTTTATTATAAATAGACAGGTGGGGTGATATTAAACATTTGTATTTACATAAAGAAGTAGTAAATAACTCTCATTAGGACAAGGTGGTAATAATTTTAAGTGACGTTGAAGCCACTTGAATTCTGCACTGTGCTTATCTTCATCAATCATTGAATTCTGCACTGTGCTCATCTTCATCATTGAATTCTGCACTGTACTCATCTTCATCATTGAATTCTGCACTGTACTCATCTTCATCATTGAATTCTGCACTGTGCTCATCTTCATCATTGAATTCCGCACTGTGCCTGTCTTCATCATCGAATTCTGCACTGTGCTCGTCTTCATCATTGCATTCTGCACTGTGCTCATCTTCATCATTGCATTCTGCACTGTGCTCATCTTCATCATTGAATTTCGCACTGTGCCTGTCTTCATCATCGAATTCTGCACTGTGCTCGTCTTCATCATCGAATTCTGCACTGTGCTCATCTTCATCATCGAATTCTGCACTGTCCTCATCTTCATCATTGAATTCTGCACTGTGCTCATCTTCATCATCGAATTCTGCACTGTGCTCATCTTCATCATCTAATTCTGCACTGTGCTCATCTTCATCATCGAATTCTGCACTGTGCTCATCTTCATCATCAAATTCTGCACTGTGCTCATCTTCATCATTGAATTTTGCACTGTGTTCATCTTCATCATTGAATTCTGCACTGTGCTCATCTTCATCATCGCATTCTGCACTGTGCTCATCTTCATCATCGAATTCTGCACTGTGCTCATCTTCATCATTGCATTCTGCACTGTGTTCATCTTCATCATTGAATTCTGCACTGTGCTCATCTTCATCATCGAATTCTGCACTGTGCTCATCTTCATCATTGAATTCTGCACTGTGCTCATCTTCATCATTGCATTCTGCACTGTGCTCATCTTCATCATCGAATTCTGCATTGTGCTCATCTTCATCATTGCATTCTGCACTGTGTTCATCTTCATTATTGAATTCCGCACTGTGCTCACCTTCATCATCGAATTCTGCACTGTGCTCATCTTCGTCATCGAATTCTGCACTGTGCTCATCTTCATCATTGAATTCTGCACTGTGCTCATCTTCATCATCGAATTCTGCACTGTGCTCATCTTCATCATCGAATTCTGCACTGTGCTCATCTTCATCATCAAATTCTGCACTGTGCTCATCTTCATCATTGAATTCTGCACTGTGCTCATCTTCATCATCGAATTCTGCACTGTGCTCATCTTCATCATCGAATTCTGCACTGTGCTCATCTTCATCATCGAATTCTGCACTGTGCTCATCTTCATCATTGCATTCTGCACTGTGCTCATCTTCATCATCGAATTCTGCACTGTGCTCATCTTCATCATTGCATTCTGCACTGTGCTCATCTTCATCATTGAATTCCGCACTGTGCCTGTCTTCATCATCGAATTCTGCACTGTGCTCATCTTCATCATTGAGTTCTGCACTGTGCTCATCTTCATTATAAAATTATGCACTGTGCTCGTCTTCATCGTCAAATTCTGCAATGCGCTCATCTTCATCATTGAATTCTGCACTGTGCTCTTCTTCATCATCGAATTCTGCACTGTGCTCATCTTCATCATTGCATTCTGCACTGTGTTCATCTTCATCATCGAATTCTGCACTGTGCTCATCTTCATCGTTGCATTCTGCACTGTGCTCATCTTCATCATTGAATTCTGCACTGTGCCTGTCTTCATCATCGAATTCTGCACTGTGCTCATCTTCATCATTGCATTCTGCACTGTGCTCGTCTTCATCATCGAATGATGCACTGTGCTCATCTTCATCATCGAATTCTGCACTGTGCTCATCTTCATCATCAAATTCTGCACTGTGCTCATCTTCATCATTGCATTCTGCACTGTGCTCATCTTCATCATTGCATTCTGCACTGTGCTCATCTTCATCATCAAATTCTGCACTGTGCTCATCTTCATCATTGAATTCTGCACTGTGCTCATCTTCATCATCATTGCATTCTGCACTGTGCTCATCTTCATCATCAAATTCTGCACTGTGCTCAGCTTCATCGTCAAATTCTGCACTGTGCTCAGCTTCATCATTGAATTCTGCACTGTGCTCATCTTCATCATCGAATTCTGCACTGTGCTCATCTTCATCATCAAATTCTGCACTGTGCTCAGCTTCATCATCAAATTCTGCACTGTGCTCAGCTTCATCATCGAAGTCTGCACTGTGCTCATCTTCATCATTGAATTCCGCACTGTGCTCATCTTCATCATTGAATTCTGCACTGTGTACATGTTCATCACTGCATTCTGCACTGTGCTCATCTTCATCATTGAATTCCGCACTGTGCTCATCTTCATCATTGAATTCTGCACTGTGCGCATGTTCATCACTGCATTCTGCACTGTGCTCATCTTCATCATTACATTCTGCACTGTGCTCATCTTCATCGGTATAATGATAAAATGAAGTAGGTGAATAGAGATGATTAGCCACACATAACATTTGCACTCTACACAATATTCTGATATACCTTTATGTAAAGAGCAGCACACGGTCCATAAACTACACTATTTGTGATGAATTTCTATTGGTAACAATAATATTTTGTAGTCAATACACTGAATACTTTTTTTAGAAGATATTTGTGTGTCTGTGGAAATATATGATATAGGGTTAGGATGAAATGTATGCATAGGATGATAAAAAGACACAGTAAAATTATGTATGTAAACTAGTATAATATTTTTGTCTTTGATCAAATACAAATATATTCTTTTATCTATTCAGTATATTTATAATTGCCTGTAATCCAATTGGTTTCATTTGTGATTTCATTGAACACATAAGCATTTTTGCAACATGCATTAAATATGCATGCCATACTCAGTATAACTTAGTAGATACATAATGCACCTTGTTAAGGTCAGTGATACATTAAAATGCATGCCCCAATGTTGCCAGTAGTTGTATCTGTAAAGCTTATTTAAATGCTATAAGATTACTACTCCCCTCTACAAAATGTAATTTACACAGTCAGTGGGCATTATGGAGTGTAGATCATGTGGTTGGTCTTAGGGACTGACTGACTAAAATGCCCTGATATTAACATTTTTTCAGGTTACTTTCTCCTTTTGCAGCCCTATTGCCTGGGATGCTGAGCTGCTTATAGACCACTGGAAAGCTAGTCTTCTCCGTCTGACTTACTATGTGTACCAGTACCAGTCTCCATTCTGAATGTGCAGGACTTTTGGCATAATTCATCTACATACAGCTGTTGTGGATTACGGTTGGGAGTGCCTTTTAACATGCTGAGAATACCACACCATTATGCAGATAATGTCTGCATCTCACCTGTGAGTCCTTTTCCTGTTTCAGAGTAGTAGGTGCATAAACAGAAAACAGCCCGAAGCACAGGCTACAAGTAATCCATCCACTGGCTAGAAGAGATAAGTGAATAGTTAGAGGGCAGCTCTGAGAATTTAGTAGAAAATTAGACAAAGTTAAGGGGTGTGGGAGTAACCATGGGGTATTACAAAATGCAAATGCATTTTATCTTGAAGTAATCAAATAGAGCATCTCTAAAGGTCTCATTAGCTGATGTTTAGTAGGGGGGAAGAAAGTAAAGACACAGTCAAGAAAGGACCAGCTTAAATATTTATGACTATCATGGGTGGAGATGTGTGTAGACTGAGTGAAATTTGTGCTGTAACAGAATAAAACAGGCTGGAATTAAACAGGAGCATGTTGCAATACTCCATCCGGAAGCCTTAGTATACACTGTATTTTAGAGAAGCATGGACCTGTTGCTGCTGTTATGGTGTTTTTCCTAAACATTTATAAGGAAGTTTGGTGTCAACTTATTTGTAGAAATGAATGTTTGGTGATTTATTTTCCCTTCTGTTTCTTTAGAGTCACCAGTGTGCAAAGCATTGAATTGTCCAGAAAATTCTCGTTGCATTGACTGGGGGAATGGCACTACCATCTGTGAGTGCATGCCTGGTTTCCAGAAAACTGAAAATGCCTGCCAGGGTAAGATGATTTTCTTCAAAGGTAATACTTTCAGAGTGTCAGAATCCAGGTGACTGATGTGAGTTAGTCAGAGTGTGAGTTAGTCAGAGTGTGAGATGATCATGTGTGTTTTCACCCTTTCTATATATTCTTTCCTCTTTATTATACTTTTGCGTGTTGTGTCTCCTGATCATCCTGTGTTCTCTGTGCTTTCATAGGTTCATAGGTTGGTACTAGGTTATCGTCCCTAGGTCCTATACAAGCCTAGCCATAACAATTCCCTGGCTATTTCTTTCCACAGTATTTACTTCCCTGGACCCCTGTCTAGCAGGGCAACTGACGTGATCCCCGGGGTGAATTTCTTATATCCCATCCAATCATCAAGGTTCCTTTTGAAGAGGGTCAAAGAGGCACTCTGCTTGACATTTATGGGCAGTCTATTCCAGAGTCTGGGAAGGCTCTTGGTCAGGAACCTATCCCTCCAGCATGTTTTGTTCACTGTGATGACAGGGTTTAGATCCCTGGAGCATGTGTCTCTGAGGGATTGGGATTTCTTTAAATGTAGCATGTCCAACAGCTCTGGGTTTGACACGGCCTTGTATGTTAAGCAGAGATCGCCTCTGAGTAGACAATATGCGACAGTGCATAAATGGAGTTTTTTTAGATGGTCAGCACAGGGCATATACTTTAGTGAGGTATTTCTGTGGCCTTTCCAGTTGTTGCAGATGTCTTGAGAGTTACATACCAAACGGGGTGTTGTATTCTATAATGGGTCTAATGATGGATGAGTACAGTGGGACAATGACCTCCTTTTTTCTGGATAAAAAGCCCTTAGTGATGAGGTGTGCCACATAGAAGGATTTTCTGACTGTTGTGTTGATGTGGTTATTGAAGGTGAGTCCACTGTCCACCTGTGTCCCTAAGTCTCATATCACACTTTCGGTGTTTAGTGTACTGCCACCTATGTGGTAATTCATGGGTACATGCTTTTTTCCCAAAGGAGATAACTATACATTTCTTGGCATTGAGCTTGAGCCCATGGCTCTGGCACCAAGCATCTGTTTCTGTAAGGTTCTTTTGTAGAATATCCACATCATTTGGGGATTCAATAATGGCTGGTGATCTAGGAAATGGTATATATAACTATATAGGGTGTGGAGGGCTTTTCCCCTACATATGGGGTTCTAATAACCTTATCTATGGGTAACTGCTTCCCCTTTGTGCTAGTGGGTAATTCTGAGAGGGCATAACCCCCCTTTATGGCAGAGTGTATAGCGGCATATGGCCAGCAAGTAATACCGGTACAGAACCATTCACAGCCATTTTAAGTTATGAAGGGCTCTCTACTGAAATATCAACACTAGGAATTCCAAAAAAAAAAGACAGGAAACATGGGAGAATATCAAGGGAGCCCTCCTGCACCCCATATGTAGGGGGCAAGCCCTCCACACCCTATATAGTTATATATACCAATTCCTAGATCACTATAACTCAGAGAAAATGGAATATTCTGAGAAATGGCATCTCAGACTTGATATATATAAGTCCAGTCTTGCGGCCATTCCGTCTCTGTATTTTGCGACTCACTCTAGCAGGTCAAGACATTTCAAATGGTTACCGTTGCAAAGCACATGCATTAAGCAACATTGTTAAAAGTATCCATGTGCATCTAGAGTACATGATAACAGGAAGGCAAGGGTAACTGCAGAGAAATTCACTTTTGAGGCAACAAACATATTTCTGATCACTACAGCATAGATGTTATGTATCATGTACTGAGGACTGGATGATACAAAGCAATTTTAGAGCAGTGCCTGCAGTCAGATTCTGTGCTTGAGCAGAAGCCTGGTGCCACAGATGTGTGTGCTCTATACTAAGGCTATACTAAGAATACTGAAACTACCTGCCATACCTTTTGCAAAGTCCAAGAGCATGCTAGCTTGCATTAATGCATCGTGGAGGCACAGTGCTTACTTCACCTTATGGTTTAAGAATTCTTTCTTACATGCTGTTCATGTATTTATTACTGTATTTTACTGTATTTTGTTGACCAAGGGGGCACAGTATTTCAGAATATCTTTAAAAAGTTCATTCATGCATGTTTTTTCCTTTCACACATGCTGTTTTTATACTTAGTTACTTACTTACTCATATCCAATGTGCAGAGCTCACTTTTGGTAGAAGTCTGGGGAGAAGAGTTCCAGGTTAATGTAAGTACATAAGTATAAAGCATGTTAGAACATAAAGTAAGAGATACAGCACTGCTTACACATGCATTGAGCTGCAAAATAAATGGCTTTATCTAAGTGACATAAACCTAAATGCACAATGGCATGAGCTGGACAATACAAGGCCTAATCAAGGCCACAGCATTTACTGAACAAGTATCTGATGTCATAGTTTACCAGAATGCACTTGGTTTAACTCCATTAGAAGCAGGATAATGAATGTGATTAGGAAGGCACCTTATGTCACATCCAGCATGTCTTTCTTGGAACATTCCGCCACTTTACAAGACAAATATGGCAATTGTTACAAACATGAGATGGGAGGGTATGCATCAAGATATACCCAATATTTATTTGATAAAAGCTACAAGAAAGACCCAACAAAGCACAGTGCAATACCTTAAACCTCCTGTAGTGGAGGACCATGGGATTTATGTAGAACAACCCCTTAAGAACATACATGTGTTTCAGCTGTATGACATCCGAATGCCCATGACTTCATTACTGTTTACTTTTTAAGTCTTTATGGGTACATTCAGGCCAATAAAGGCGTACTTCACTAGCTGTAAACATGCATGCTTTGCCTTTTTCTGAACTTGACAGTAGAGCATGAATGGATAACTCGAATGTTTGGCCATACTTTGGAAATATAGAGCTTAAAAACAAGCCTGATGTCCATAAACATCAGGGTGACCGCAAAATATCTCAAATAACATCCAAATCAAGGGGTAAAAAGGTCACAAAGACAAACCATTTAGTAAAAACTACAAGAAAGACCCAGCCAAGCTAGAATCTTCACTGTGTAATACCTTTTAATATCCATAGAGCAGATGTGTCAGTTTGCAGCCTTGGCATATCTGCAGCCTTGTATGTACCTGGTCCATACTGGCAACTAAAGACTATCGTACTGACACAAAGTGCTGCAGGGATGGACTGATTGAAGGAGATGTAGGTTCTATGACAAACCACGGCAGCTGCCTACTTTACATATGATGAGGGCATTTACTATCCATTCACCAGGTAAGTGGATTTAATTGACCCATTTTATAGATTCATAGGTTCATAGGTGTTTACTAGGCTAACGACTACAAGGGCCTTTTTAAGCCTAGCCATGCATCCCAAGCCTCTGACAAGTTCTAACACCTTTGATAAGTGTAAGCATGGGCCTGGGACTAGGAGATAAACCATTTACAGGTTATCTGTGTCCATTAGACACATAGGTGCCAAATCAGGGATGAATTTCCAGTTTCCCATCCAGTTGTCCAAGCTGCACTTGAATTGGGTTAGGGAGGAACTCTGCTTCACATGGATGGGGTATCTGTTCCATAGACAGGGTAGTCTCTGGGATACATACTTATCTCTACAGCAGGTCCTATTTGTATCACAGGCAAGGTTTAAGTCTTTAGAATGGGTAATTCTGGTGATGTATGTTTTGTGGATATGTGGGAGGTCCAACAAAGTGGGGTCTGACAATGCCCTGTATGCCAGGCATAGATCTCCCCTCAAAAGCCTGTAGGAGACAGAATACAGGGATAGGGCCTTGAGATAGTCTGCATAGGAGATTTTACTTACCCCTGTATTCTTATAGTAAGGAACCTCTGTGGATGTTCCAATTGTTGGATATGCCTGGTTAGGTACATAGCAAAGGGGGCATTGTACTCAATGATAGGTCTGATTAATGCCAAATACAGTGGAAGAATGACTTCCTTGGACTTAGATGCCATACCTTTGTGTATAAGTTGAACAACACAGAATGATTTCCTCACCACTGTAGACACATGATGCTCAAAGGCTAGATTACTATCTATGTGTGTCCCTAAGTCCCTGACTACTGGGTCAGCTCTAAGGGGTGTGTTGTCACTATGATAGTTAGCCATGACCTAAGCTCAGAGAGCAGAACATTCTGGCATCATACTTACATTCAAGGCATAGCCTTCTTGGTTGGGAAGGTGGCCTAATGGTTAAGGTGTTTGCCTTACAAACACAAGGTGCAGGGTTTGAGTCTCACAAGGAATAATTGGCTAGGCTTTAAATGGCTCTCAAGGGCAGTTAGCTTACTACTAATCTATGAAATCTATGAAGCCATGTCCTAAAATAATGGTGAAACACAACATTAACAGGACCTGTCTGGGTTGCCTGACGATGTACCCGTGTGTCTGTACAAAGTGATGCAGCAGCTATACATTAGACTTAAATCATGATCGCCCAAAGCAAGGCCACCTTCCATGGGTGGGAGATTGGCATAATGGTGGTGGGAGATTAGCATATGGTTAAGGTATTTATCTTACAGACACAAGGTACAGGGTTTGCTTCTGACATGGGGTAATTAGCTATGCTTAAAATGGTCCATAAAGGCAATTAGCCTAGTACTAATCTATGAACCTATGGACATCCAGATTACTCTCAGACATGCAGATATCTTACTAGCATGTCACATGCAGACATATATATAAAGGATTAGCACATCTCAAGAGTGGTCAAACAATATGACATGCTTGAGCTATTCCACATCCAACTAAGCACTGGAAAAAATCACTTTCCATATCCTTGCTAGTTGCAGGTCCTCCACCATGAACTAGGAAAAACACACATCGTAGTTGAATTTACTAGAATCACTTACCATTCAGCCCAATACTATATTCATGGGTGGTTTCACTACCCTTCCATTATCTGGGAAGAATACATGACCACTAACACATAGGCTGAAAGATTTCTAGACTTTGTCAATGCAAATGCCCTGGAGCAGCTAGTCTGCACTCCCACTAGGGGTACAAATATCCTAAATCTTGTACTCACAAACATGGGAGAGTGTTGCACCCTCCCCAAGTGTGATGTCTTCATTGGTTAGATCAGATCACAAAGTGGCCTTCTGTGAAATAAACTTAAAACTAGAACCCCACCTTAACAAAACTTTAAGACTTTTCTAAGATAAACTATCTCCTTTTAAGTGATGGCATAGCTATTTTTCAAGTTCCCTCAACCCATAAAACAGAGAAGCCTTTTAAAACCATATAAGCAACTGCATAGAAATGGCAGTACCAGACCAAATTAAACCTAGAACAAACTGCAAAAACAATCCACCCTGATGGACTCCTGATATGAATAGGTTGCATTACAAAAGAAAGAAAAGCCTGTCTAGAAGTTAATAGAGAAGTACACAACAGAGCAAAAACTCCCTCATTAGTCTAAATAAGCAAATTAGGAGTGTAGTCCATTCTTCAAAAGCAGGTTTTGAGGCAAAATTAGCCTCCTCAACTAAGGATAACCATAAGGCATTTTCAGTTATGTCCACAATCTTAACAGCAACACCCAACAATGTGTAGAATTAGTTATAGATGGCATCACCTGCATCCAGCAAGAATATATAGGAAATCTGCTAGCTGATAAATTCAGCTCATATTTCACTTCCCCATCACCTTCAGTTACACCCATGAACTACCCTCCACCATTTCTCTACCATATACTTAAGAACAGGTCACCATTGCACTCTCTAAAATTAAAAACACATATTTGATGGGTCCGAACTATATCCTAGAATGCCTCATAAACAGCTTGAAATAGGATATATCAGACCCACTAGAATCTCTGTTTAACCACAGCGTCCAGAATGGCTTTGTCCCCATGGAGTGGAGGACAGCAACAGTCATCCCTCTGCGTAAAATCAAAAGCCCAGGAAACTGCAGATCCATAAGTCTGGCTAGCCTTATAAGCAAGGCCATGGAAGAAGGATCATGGACCTGAAAAATAGCGACAGAGCAAACATGCAAATACTGGACCCAACGCAATCTGACTTTGTCAAGGGGAAATGATGCCTGCTAAATCTGGTGGACTTCTTTGAGAAAGTCACTATGGCCATGGATGAAGATAAAACTGCATACTGCGTACCTTGATCTGACTAAGGCATTTGACACAATTTCCTACTTGGATATTATAGATAAATTCACAAAACTGGGTATAAATCCCTGCATTATCAGATGGATAACAAATGGTTTATGGACAGGACACATTGTTAGAGTGGGAGAATCCAGTCCAGCAAGAGGCTGGTTGCTAGTGGTGTGCCACAAGGCTCAGTGCTGGAAAATCTCCTGTTCGGAATATACTTTTCAGAAGTCAAGGCTAGTGTAGAAGGCTTTTGGCTGACCAAGTCTGCTAATGACTACAAGGTGGTGGCAATCATTAAATCCCCCCAATGATGCAGAGCTATGGCCTAAAAATAAATGCAAAGAGATGCATAATTATACCTTTTGAGAAGCCAAATACCCATGCAGATTGCAACATTAATTTCACACCTCTAAGAGTGGATTCAGAGATGAAAAACCTTGGTACATAGATAGAAAGTAGCCTGAACTTTGACCACTATGTTCACAGTCGTGAGGACGTCCTCCTATGTGGCACAGTAAAGGCATGACATCCAGATCCACTGTACTCAGTCCTCATCAGATCTGTATGAAGTACAGTATACCTTTTGGCATGTACTCAGGGTTTTAACGTTTAATAAATTTCTGTTTTAGGAAGTATCTGCTATCTTCTCACTTATTTGTTTTTTGAATGTTGGTATAGCACAAGCAAAACAAACTAAAAATTCAGGAAAACAGGTAGAGGGAAGCAAGGCAGCAAACACCAACAGATGAAAGTTAATCTTCTTTAATACAGATAAAATGTGAAGTGCTTTTCGTTTGAGGCTGTGCTTAAACTTCTTCAGACAAACTGATTACACAAATCACAAATATATATACCAATTAGGTGAGCTGCTCACACAAGCACTAAATCAATTAAGCAATTAAAAACTGCACCAAGGTAATAAAGCATTTAAAGGCATATAAAACAAAACTGCCTAAATGCTCTTAATACATGTTTGTACTTAAAACCACCTTCAACTGTTGCAAAATAAAATAAAATAAAAATAAAAATATAACCGTCCAACATGTTGATTAAATAACCTACTGAGGATAGATGTATATATCAACTAATGTATACTACAAAAAATAAAAAATATAAAAAATGTGAAAAGTATATATGTATATATATGCATCTATCTTGATAAACTTTTAAGTTTTAAAACACTGACAATAGAACAGCATTCATTAAGTCCAGGGGTATTATACGCATTTAATCTAACTTGCCACATAAGTTCTAATTCTTCCAGTTTTAATGGAGTAGGGCCACCCCTAGGATCTTCGTGAATCTGATCTATTATCATAAATTTAAATTTGTGGTCCGGGTTGAGACTGACATGCTTAGCCAGAGCATTGTTGAGTTTATTCTTCCAAATTGCATAAATATGTTCATACAAACGGTCACGGAGACGTCTCTCCATTTTCCCTATATAGAACGATAAACAATTCTGGCATTGTGCTAGATAAACTATCATTTTAGAAATGCAATTCACTCGACATTTCAAAAAGTATTGATGGTTGTGAATAATTAATCTATTAGATTCACTAACATATTGGCAGTAGTTACAAGACTGACACTTGAACATACCCGGTGTTTTTGGGTATGTGCGTTGGCATTGCTCGAGAAGGGACTTTAAATTTTTTGCCCTTCTATACATGACCACTGGTCTGTTGCCAACTTTATTGAAAATACTGAAATCACTTTTAAAGATAGCCCAATTTTTACATAAAATTTCATAACAAGACTTACTATTAATACTGAAAGTAGTGATAAATGATGGAACATTCACATGGTAGGTTCACATGGTGTATTAATGTCATCTATTAAAACATTAACTGCACTACTATGCCATACCACTTCTACATTCATAGAATTAATATTTAATAAAGGTTTAAATAAACGCCTATTCAGTTTGGACCCCACTTCTTCTATAAGGTCATTAATCAGATTCTCAGGATAGCCTCGGTGGATGAACATATTTTTTAATAAACGACATTCTTCAATGAATTCGGCATTGAGGTGACATGCGGGTTGCCCTGACTAACTGGCCCTTAACTACAGCTCACTTCTGGTGCTGAGGATGACAGCTATAATAATGCAAAAATGCATTAGAATATGTGCTTTTTCTATGTATCTTAGCTGTATACCTCTGAAGTGAAGAATTTTTAGTTAATAAAATGTCAAGGTATGCTATAGAATCCATACTAAAAGAAGATGTAAATGTAGTGATGTTCGTAGTTAGGGAAGTGAGTAAACCATTGTTCAAAGAGCCAGAATCCGGTAGAGCTGGAAGGTTAGGTGAATTCACTTCATTATGAAGAATTTCTGGCGTCTTATCCAAAGAGTTGCTGCCAATATTTGCCTCTAATCCTGACACCATAAACAAACTGGTATAGCACAAGCAAAAACAAACTAAAAATCCACGAAAACAGGTAGAGGGAAGCAAGGCAGCAAACACCAACAGATGAAAGTCAATCTTCTTTAATACAGATAAATATACCTTCAGAATCCACCAATAAGTGCCAACGACTGCTAAATAAATTATGTTCCACAGTTTATTGTAACAAGGCATGAACACGAACTGATACGACAAGCAGATAAAACAAACAAGCAAAAACAGAATTGTAAGCAAAACAGAGTTAAGCGCTTTCAACCATAGTAACTGGTCTTCATCAGAACTGCTACATTTTAATTATTCCGCTACTTAAATAAACTTTTTGGTGCCAAAAACGCTCACCCCATCTTAATGATATATAAACATATTATTGGATGAATGAATAACAATAAAAATCAATCCTTCCACAACATATGAACATTTAAATATTTAAAATATTTAGAATACCTTCTGCCAAACCTTTAAAATTCTCAGATTTAAACAAGGCAACTACATT
Source organism: Protopterus annectens (assembly GCF_019279795.1). Lineage (NCBI taxonomy): Eukaryota > Metazoa > Chordata > Ceratodontiformes > Protopteridae > Protopterus > Protopterus annectens. The sequence goes on along the minus strand of NC_056740.1, from coordinate 427,324,376 downwards.
CTTCATTTTTAACTATAAATATATATATATATATAAATGCAAATATGTTGCTAAGCAATTTAATATAATTATTAAAAAACTAATTTTACAGAAACACACATAATATAAGTATAATATGATATTCAATAACTATCAATAAACCTAAGAAAATAGAAGTATGAAATACATATATATAAAAGTGTGAAATACATATTTATTTATGATAGAGAATATAAAAAATATATGTATGATGGAGAATGTAAAAAATATAGAAATTGAATATATATCTATATTCTTATGCATATGAATTATGTTACTTAATAATAATAACTAGAGGGACAACAAAGATGTAAATGGACTGTTCCATTTTCGTTAAAAAAAAAATATATATATATTTTTTTATTTCTCCTTTTAAAAATCAACTAATCAAATATTAATTATTTGATGTAACTATAAAATTGTAAAATTATAACTATATAATATAAAATAACTACTAGAATTTTATTCAAATTGCATAAATATGTAAATAAATAAAAGAATTACATAAATATATAGATTTATAAATAGATAAATAAATATCTTATAATTCATAATATCTCTTATACCAATAACAACAATTTGGGTGATATAAATTCATTTAAACCAGGAAAAGTGGTGGCATCTAAACATATTTGCCACCATGTTTCTTTATATGCTAGTAAACTCTTAATATCACCACCTCTAGGGTCCATTTCTATTATATCAAGAATACTGAAAGTAAAATAATGGTCATCACCTTTAGTGTCTACATGCCGAAATAAGGCATTAGTTTTATCTTTGGTCTTTATACTGTAACTCAAATTTTTTTTTCTTTTCTTCTCAGTATATCTATGTTCCATAAGAGACTTCATATTTCTACCCATTTTATATATAAAATTTGGTTTGGTTCCCAATAATTTTACCAGGCTTATATCACTACTTAATAAATGACATAATTTATAAATAATTCTTTTAACCTGATCTACCCCTAAATTATATTGTAATATGAATAATCTCTGATAATTATGATTTGATATGTTCATTAGGGATTTATTTTCACAATTGTTAAATAATATGCTACCTGCTCCCAATAATGGTCTATATTTTATATTCCACTGATTGGTAACATATACAATTAAAATTATTGGGAACCAAACCAAATGTTATATATAAAATGGGTAGAAATATGAAGTCTCTTATGGAACATAGATATACTGAGAAGAAAAGAAAACATTTTTTGAGTAACAATAATAGAAGTAGTAAATGTGGATTCTGCAATCAATGTAAATATATGTCCTTGGAAAGTAAGATAAAATTACAGAATGGATTGAAATCTAATATAAGATGTAGATATATGAATTGTAATACAAAAAATTTAGTATATTTAGCTAAATGTGGTAAATGTCCAAGTTTCTACATTGGAAAGATGGAAAGATGTCTTAAAAGACATATATATGACCACATCTACAGTATAAAGACCAAAGATAAAACTAATGCCTTATTTCGGCATGTAGACACTAAAGGTGATGACCATTATTTTACTTTCAGTATTCTTGATATAATAGAAATGGACCCTAGAGGTGGTGATATTAAATGTTTACTAGCATATAAAGACACATGGTGGCAAATATGTTTAGATGCCACCACTTTTCCTGGTATAAATGAATTTATATCAACCAAATCAATTATTTGTATAAGAGATATTATGAATTATAAGATATTTATTTATCTATTTATAGATCTATATATTTATGTAATTCTTTTATTTATTTACATATTTATGCAATTTTAATAAAATTCTAGTAGTTATTTTATATTATATAGTTATAATTTTGCAATTTTATAGTTACATCAAATAATTAATATTTGATTAGTTGATTTTTATAAGGGGAAATAAAAAATATATATATATTTTTTTAACGAAAATGGAACAGTCCATTTACATCTTTGTTGTCCCTCGAGTTATTATTATTAAGTAACATAATTCATATGCATAAGAATATAGATATATATTCAATTTCTATATTTTTTACATTCTCCATCATACATATATTTTTTATATTCTCTATCATAAATATATATGTATTTCACACTTTTATATATATGTATTTCATACTTCTATTTTCTTAGATTTATTGATAATTACTGAATATCATATTATACTTAGATTATGTGTGTTTCTATAAAATTAGTTTTTTAATAATTATATTAAATTGCTTAGCAACATATTTACATTTATATATATATATATATATATATATATATATATATATATATATATATATAGTTAAAAAAGAAGAACGTAGTTGCCTTGTTTAAATCTGAGAATTTTAAAGGTTTGGCAGAAGGTATTCTAAATATTTTAAATATTTAAATGTTCATATGTTGTGGAAGGATTGTTTTTTATTGTTATTCATTCATCCAATAATGTGTTTATATATCATTAAGATGGGGTGAGCGTTTTTGGTGCCAAAAAGTTTATTTAAGTAGCGGAATAATTAAAATGTAGCAGTTCTGATGAAGACCAGTTACTATGGTTGAAAGGGCTTATCTCTGTTTCACTTACAATTCTGTTTTTGCTTGTTTGTTTTATCTGCTTGTCGTATCAGTTCGTGTTCGTGCCTTGTTACAATAAACTGTGGAACATAATTTATTTAGCAGTCATTGGCACTTATTGGTGGTTTCCGAAGGTATTTTTGGAGGTACTGTGAAGCAAATTTTATTCTGTTAATACAGATAAAATGTGAAGTGCTTTTCGTTTGAGACTGTGCTCAAACTTCTTCAGACAAACTGATTACACAAATCACAAATATATATACCAATTAGGTGAGCTGCTCACATAAGCACTACATCAATTAAGCAATTAAAGAACTCAACCTAGTTAAGAACGTTTGGATATTGTTCTTAACAATAACTTTTTCATGTTTAATAATTAATTTTATCTGCAAAAGGTTGGGGTAGCAATGGGCTCCCCCTGTGGTGGTAGTATAGCCAATCTGGTAATGGCTCATTGGGAACACTCTTTTGTTTTATCTAATTCTGATTACAAAGATGTGTTCATTTTCTATACACGTTACCTTGATGACATTTGTATTTTACTTAAAGGTGACAGAGCTATTAGTGACATGGTAGTCGACTATTTCAACAGCACCACAGAATTCCTAAAGTGTACATCTTCTTTTAGCATGGATTCTATAGCATACCTTGACATTTTATTAACTAAAAATTCTTCACTTCAGAGGTATACAGCTAAGATACATAGAAAAAGCACATATTCTAATGCGTTTTTGCATTATTCTAGCTGTCATCCTCAGCACCAGAAGTGAGCTGTAGTTAAGGGCCAGTTAGTCAGGGCAGTCCGCATGTCAACTCTTGATGCCGACTTCATTGAAGAATGTTGTTTATTAAAAAATATGTTCATCCACCGAGGCTATCCTGAGAATCTGATTAATGAACCTATAGAAGAAGTGGGGTCCAAATGGAATAGGCAGTTATTTAAACCTTTATTAAATATTAATTCTACGAACGTAGAAGTGGTACAGCATAGTAGTGCAGTTAATGTTTTAATAGATGACATTAATACACCATGTGAACCTACGGGTCATGTTCCATCATTTATCACTACTTTCAGTATTAATAGTAAGTCTTGTTATGAAATTTTATGTAACAATTGGGCTATCTTTAAAAGTAATTTCAGTATTTTCAATAAAGTTGGCAACAGACCAGTGGTCACTTATAGAATTACAAAAAAAATTTAAAGTCCCTTCTCGAGCAACGCCAACGCACATACCCAAAAACCGGGTATGTTCAAGTGTCAGTCTTGTAACTACTGCCAATATGTTATTGAATCTAATAGATTAATTATTCACAACCATCAATACTTTTTGAAATGTCGAGTGAATTGCAATTCTAAAATGATAGTTTATCCAGCACAATGCCAGAATTGTTTATCGTTCTACATAGGGAAAACGGAGAAACGTCACTGTGACCGTTTGTATGAACATATTTATGCAATTTGGAAGAATAAACTCAACAATGCTCTGGCTAAGCATGTCAGTGTCAACCCAGACCACAAATTTAAATTTATGATAACAGATCAGATTCACGAAGATCCTAGGGGTGGCCCTACTCCATTAAAACTGGAAGAATTAGAACTTATGTGGCAAGTTAGATTAAATGTGTATAATACCCCTGGACTTAATGAATGCTGTTCTATTGTCAGTGTTTTAAAACTTAAGCATTTATCAAGATAGATGCATATATATATATATATATATATATATATATATACATATATACTTTTCACATTTTTATATATATATATATTTTTTTGTAGTATACATTAGTTGATATATACATCTATCCCCAGTAGGTTATTTAATCAACATGTTGGACGGTTATATTTTTATTTTTATTTTATTTTATTTTGCAACAGTTGAAGGAGGTTTTAAGTACAAACATGCATTAAGAGTATTTAGGCAGTTTTGTTTGATATGCCTTTAAATGCTTTATTACTTTGGCGCAGTTTTTAATTGTTTAATTGATGTAGTCCTTGTGTGAGCAGCTCACCTAATTGGTATATATATTTGTGATTTGTGTAATCAGTTTGTCTGAAGAAGTTTGAGCACAGTCTCAAACGAAAAGCGCTTCACATTTTATCTGTATTAAAGATGATTAACTTTCATCTGTTGGTGTTTGCTGCCTTGCTTCCCTCTACCTGTTTTCATGGATTTTTGTTTTTTGAATGTACTCAGGTTTGTCAGGGTTTAGCAGAGGCTGCTTTGCTGGGATTTTAACCGGCAGTGTGGGACTCGGGATCAGGCTGCTGATCCTGGGACAGTCTCGCTCAAATAGGGATGCCTGGCAACTCTGCATGTAGTTGATCAGGCACTTGCAACAGCTGGAACGGCCTTAGTGGTTCCTTACATTAAAAAAAATACATAAATAAATAAATAAAGGATGTAAACAATATGTCCTATGCAGATTGACTAAAGGCCCTATCCTGTTACTCTGTCTCCTACTGACTATGAAGGCATGATAATTTATGCCTAACCTACAAGGCACTTTCAATTCCAGCCCTGATGGAACTGTTGCACATTCACAAGACAAACTGCACAAGGACCACCTGATCTAAGGAACTGAACCTGGGCTGTGACATGAACAAAACATGCTAGAGGGACAGGTACATGTCTCAGAGATTGTCCCTTCTCTGGAACAAGCTTCCTGTTCTTGTAAAGCAGAGATCTTCCCTAACCCTCTTCAAATGCAGTTTGGACCAGTGGATGGGGAATCATAATTTCACTCCTGGAGTGGCACCCGTGTCTCTTATGGACAGGAGCAGTCAGTAAAATACTCAAAGACATAGACACAAACCTAAGCATTCCCTTAGGAATTGAAAACTGGATAAAATTTGATTAAAAATGGCTAGGTTTGTGAGAGCTGTTGAGCCTTTAGCCTAGTAATCTCCTATGAACCTATGAACTTATGAACATTGATG